>NC_057796.1:8518577-8618297 GCF_018294505.1 Triticum aestivum
AAGTCGTGGCTGGAGTGTAAACCGATGAGTTTGCTCAAGCAAGGGGGCAGCCCTTTGTGCCGTTTATCGAGGTAGCCGAGAGCATAGGGTGGTGTAGCCGTGGTCGAGGTAGCCGCGCGAAAAACGCCGTGGTCAATCTCGAGTCGAGGTGGCCGGTGTCGAGAAAGTCGTTGTGGAGCCGCGGGCGCAAGGAGGCGCCAAATTAGTTATGGGCGCAATGCTATCAAAATAATGATCCGCCGGGAAGAAGACGGTGTCGACGAAGCGTCGCGCCGGGTTTGCCAAACCCGGGGACATGTCGTAGACGAAGGCATGCGTCAGTGTTGCCCACATCGGGCATGCGTAGACGGACGAAGAAGAAGTTGACAAAGTGCCAACCAGGCATGCCAGGCCTGGGGACACGTCATGGATAAAGGCACGCATCGGTGTTGCCGGCACGGGGCATGCGTAGATGTGGGACCTGCGCGAGCTGTACGCCATGTCGAGTAGTCGGAGGGCCAGCAAAGAAGAAGACTCGACGGCGGTTTGTGGCGCCAATCGGCGAGGGGCCGATGTTACCAACGGTGGTCGGAGTAGACGAAGTGGTCGAGGAAGATGGCGAGGACGCTGGCGATGGGCTGGTGCTGGACGAAGACGAAGGGGTGGACGCGCAGCGGCGGCTACGGGGGTAGCAGCGGCGGCGGCGGAAGAAGAGTGGTGGCGGTGGCTAAGTTAGGAGCGCGGCAGCGGTGCTCGAAGTTGGCGAAGAACCCGACAGCATGACGAAGACCCGCGCGGATGATGGCGTTCCCGAGCGAAGGGAGGCGACGCGGCGCATACCACGGGATGTCAATGCGCGGGGACGACGGAGTGGACCGTGGGCCGCGGCGCTACGGCCTGAAGGGGCCGTGCAGTGGCAGCAGGCAGGTCGGGCGACGGCGGGAAGACCTCAAAGCAGCGGCGGTGACCGCAGGCCGCGGCGCTACGACCCGAAGGGGCGGCGCAGAGGCAGAGCATGGGTCGGCACAGCCACGGGGACAACCTCAGACGGCGGCGGAGACCGCATCCCACACTCGCTATGGCCCGATAGGGCGACGCAGCGGCAGCGCGAGGTTCGATGTAGTCACGAAGACGGCCTGGAACGGACGTCCTCGGGCGACGGTAGACCGTGGGCCGCGGCACTACGGCCTAAAAGGCGACGCAGCGGCAGCAGACGGGTCGATGCAGCCACAGAGAAAACCACGGAACGGCGACGCGGCCCAACGGGGCGACACAACGGTAGCCTGATGCTTGATCGGTGAAGGTGCGTGCTGTACTCGGAGTCGATTTTTACAGATCTGCGGAAACGCGCGCAATCAATGGGTCAGATCGGTCGCACGGTCTAGATTAGGCGGACTGAGTGCGCTCGGGTGATCAATCCATGTGCTCGCTAGGTCGAAGAAGAATCAGGTCGGCCTGCCGTGGATGATGCGTGGCTATCGCTGAGGCAGCGGAGACGTGACGTGAAGCACTAGCGTGGCTTGATTGCTCCTAAACATGTACGTACATGGTGCAGGCAAGTGGAGGCTTGGCGTCACTTGAGGCCTTCAGTGTAGGGCAGAACAGGACACGCATGCAACCAGGCAAACGCATCACCGTGCATGAGTTGTCCATGTTGAACATGTGTACATGTACGTAGGTCTGGGTTTCGTATGCAGTACCTATAGTGTCTGGCTCCCTCTGTATGTATGTGTATCATAGGAGACAAGATATCGGTCGCACCCCTTGTTTCTATAAATATGTGCCTAGTGCACGATCAATCAATTATCGATGCACCCGCACCCCCATATGGCGCCGCCACCGCGCCGGCCTACGGAGGGTTTTACCCTCCTCAGGTGCCGCCGCCGTGGGACCCGGCCCTTCTCGCTGCTCTGCACTCCGCCACGTCACCGAGTTCCTATGGTGGCGGCGGTGACTGGTACATGGACTCGGGCGGCACTGCTCACATGACTGCTCATCCCGGTAACCTCACGTCCGCCACCCCTGTTCATACTACCCCTCGGATCACCGTTGGTAACGGTTCCTGCCTACCCATTACACATGTCGGTCATATGTCATTTCCTTCTACTTCTACTCCTGTCAACATGTCTAATGTTCTCGTGTCTCCTTACTTAGTCACTAATCTAGTTTCTGTTCGTCGCCTTGCTCGTGAGAATCCTATCACTGTTGAATTTGACGATATTGGCTTTTCTGTGAAGGACGCCCGTACACGGATGGTACTCCACTGATGTGACAGCCCGGACGAACTTTACCCGGTGCATCCCTCCGGCGCCACCACCACCCGTCGTCCCACCGCCTTCGCCGCTAGTATCGATCTTTGGCACGCCCGCCTCGGTCATCCCAACTCCACCGTTATGCGTCAGATTCTTCAGAGTTTTTCCTTCTCGTGTAATAAGGTCGACGACCACACTTGTGAGGCTTGCCGTCTTGGCAAGCACGTCCATCTTCCCTTTAGCGAGTCTAGAAACATGTCCACTTTTTCGTTTCAGTTATTGCATAGTGATGTTTGGATGTCCCCGGTTGCGAGCAACACGGGCTACTTATACTATTTGGTGATATTGGATGATTTTTCTCATTATGTGTGGACATTCCCTCTCCGTCGCAAGTCCGACCCTCTTGCAACACTCACAGCCTTTTATTCATATGTCACCACACAGTTCGGTCGTCCTATTCTCGCCTTGCAAACTGACAACGGCAAGGAGTTTGACAATGTCGCCGTCTGCAATCTTTTTGCGTCCCACAGCACCATCTTTCGCCTCACTTGTCCCTACATGTCACAGCAGAATGGTCGCGCTGAGCACGTCATTCGCACTCTTAATGACTGTGTCCGCACGTTGCTCTTCCATTCCTACGTGCCTCCTCGGTTCTGGCCGGACGCGCTCGTGACCGCCAGCCTCCTTATTAACATTCGCCCGTGTCGTTCGCGCTGGAACTACACTTCTCACCAGCTCCTCTTCGGTGCGGTTCCATCTTATGATGGTCTTCGCATTTTCGGGTGTCTCTGTTATCCTAGCACCGCGTCCACTGCTCCTCACAAACTCCCTCACCGGTCACTTCCATGCATCTTCCTTGGTTATCCTCCCAACACCAAAGGTTGCCGGTGCTATGATCCAGTGTCCCACCGTGTTTCACTTCGCGGCATGTGTACTTTGATGAGCTGGTGTTCCCGTTTCAGCAGGTACCGCCACCCTCGGCGTCTCCCGCGGCGCGGTTCGCCCCTGCCTCCACCTCTAGCGAACCGCCCAGCCACGCACTGGGCTCGGCCCTGCCCGCGCTCCCCGCGCCGGCGGCCCCGTCGTCGTGGCCCCCTCCGCGGCCCCCGTCGCCGCGGTCGCAGGGCCCCCCGTCACGGTCCCAGTCGCCGCGGCCGCACCCCTCACCGGTGTGGTCACTCGGGCTCGGACTGGGACACTTCGTCCTAGCACGCGTTACACGTCTGATGAGTACGCGTGTGCGGCGTCTACCTCGGCACCGTCTCCGTTCCCAACTCCGCTCGCGCACCCGTTCGGGATCCGAACTGGCTAGCTGCGATGCATGAGGAGTTTGACGCCCTGCAGCACAACCGTACGTGGCAGCTTGTCCCGCGACCTGAAGGAAATATGCCCTAGAGGCAATAATAAAGTTGTTATTTATATTTCCTTATATCATGATAAATGTTTATTATTCATGCTAGAATTGTATTAACCGGAAATTTAGTACATGTGTGAATACATAGACAATCAGAGTGTCACTAGTATGCCTCTACTTCACTAGCTCGTTGAATCAAAGAAGGTTATGTTTCCTAACCATAGACATGATTTGTCATTTGATTAACAGGATCACATCATTAGAGAATGATGTGATTGACTTGACCCATTCCATTAGCTTAGCACTTGATCGTTTTAGTATATTGCTATTGCTTTCTTCATGACTTATACATGTTCCTATGACTATGAGATTATGCAACTCCCGAATACCGCAGGAACACTTTGTGTGCTACCAAACGTCACAACGTAACTGGGTGATTATAAAGGTGCTCTATAGGTGTCTCCGATGGTACTTGTTGAGTTGGCACAGATCAAGATTAGGATTTGTCACTCCGATTGTCGGAGAGGTATCTCTGGGCCATCTCGGTAATGCACATCACTATAAGCCTTGCAAGCAATGTGACTAATGAGTAATTGTGCGATGATGCATTATGGAACGAGTAAAGAGACTTGCCGGTAACGAGATTGAACTAGGTATTGAGATACCGGCAATCGAATCTCGGGCAAGTAACATACCGATGACAAAGGGAAAAACGTATGTTGTTATGCGGGTTGTTCAATAAAGATCTTCGTAGAATATGTAGGAGCCAGTATGAGCATCCAGGTTCCGCTATTGGTTATTGACCGGAGATGTGTCTCGGTCATGTCTACATAGTTCTCAAACCCGTAGGGTCCGCACGCTTAACGTTCGGTGACGATTGGTATTATGAGTTTATGTGTTTTGATGTGCCGAAGGTAGTTCGGAGTCCCGGATATGATAACGGACATGACGAGGAGTCTCGAAATGGTCGAGACATAAAGATCAATATATTGGACGACTATATTTGGACATCGGAATGGTTCCGAGTGAGTCCAGGCATATACCGGAGCACCGGGAGGTTACCGGAACCCCCCCGGGAGGTATATGGGCCTTATTGGGCCATAGTGGGAGAGAGGAGAAGGGAGCAAAGGAGGGGGCGTGCCCTATCCCCGAGCCCAATCCGAATTTGGAGGGGGGCCGGCCCCCCTTTGCTTCCTCCTTCCTCCCCCTTCCTTCCACTCCTAGTCCAACTAGGGAAGGGAGGGAATCCTACTCCCGCTGGGAGTATGACTCCCCATGGGCGCGCCATAGGGGGGCCGGCCCTCCCCCTCCTCCACTCCTTTATATACGGGGGAGGGGGCACCCCATAGACACACAAGTTGATCATTGATCTCTTAGCCGTGTCTGGTGCCCCCCTCCACCATAATCCACCTCGGTCATAACGTCGTAGTGCTTAGGCGAAGCCCTGCGCTGGTAGCTTCATCATCACCGTCATCACACCGTCATGCTGACGAAGCTCTCCCTCGACACTCTGCTAGATTGTGAGTTCGTGGGACATCACCGAAACAAACGTGTGCAGATCGCGGAGGTGTCGTACCTTCAGTGCCGGGATCGGTCGATCGTGAAGACATACGACTACATCAACCGCGTTGTCATAATGCTTCCGCTTATGGCCTACGAGGCTACGTAGACAACACTCTCCCCTCTCGTTGCTATGCATCACCATGATCTTGCGTGTGCGTAGGATTTTTTTTTTGAAATTACTACGTTCCCCAACAGTGGTATCAGAGCCAGGTTTATGCGTAGATGTTATATGCATGAGTAGAACACAAGTGAGTTGTGGGCGATAATAGTTATACTGCTTACCATCATGTGATACTTTGATTCGGTGGTATTGTTGGATGAAGCGGCCCGGACTGACGTTACGCGTACGCTTACGCGAGACTGGTTCTACCGACGTGCTTCGCACACAGGTGGCTGGCGGGTGTCAAGTTCTCCAACTTTAATTGAATCGAGTGTGGCTACACCCGGTCCTTGTGAAGGTTAAAACAACACATACTTGACAAAAAATCGTTGTGGTTTTGATGCGTAGGTAAGAACGGTTCTTGCTCAGCCCGTAGCAGCCACGTAAAACTTGCAACAACAAAGTAGAGGACGTCTAACTTGTTTTTGCAGGGCATGTTGTGATGTGATATGGTCAAGACATGATGCTAAATTTTATTGTATGAGATGATCATGTTTTGTAACGAAGTTATCGGCAACTGGCAGGAGCCATATGGTTGTCTCTTTATTGTATGAAATGCAATCGCCATGTAATTGCTTTACTTTATCACTAAGCGGTAGTGATAGTCGTAGAAGCAATAGTTTGCAAGACGACAACGATGCTACAATGGAGCTCAAGGTGTCGCGCCGGTGACGATGGTGATCATGATGGTGCTTTGGAGATGGAGATGAAAGGCACAAGATGATGATGGCCATATCATATCACTTATATTGATTGCATGTGATGTTTATCTTTTATGCATCTTATTTTGCTTTGATTGACGGTAGCATTATAAGATGATCTCTCACTAAATTTTAAGGTACAAGTGTTCTCCCTGAGTATGCACCGTTGCGAAAGTTCGTCGTTCCAAGACACCACGTGATGATCGGGTGTGATAAGCTCTACGTTCACATACAACGGGTGCAAGCCAGTTTTGCACACGGAGAATACTCGGGTTAAACTTGACGAGCCTAGCATATGCAGATATATATGGCCTCGGAATACTAAGACCGAAAGGTCGAGCGTGAATCATATAGTAGATATGATCAACATAGTGATGTTCACCATTGAAAACTACTCCATCTCACGTGATGATCGGACATGGTTTAGTTGATTTGGATCACATGATGACTTAGATGATTAGAGGGATGTCTATCTACGTGGGAGTTCTTAAGTAATTTGATTAATTGAACTTTAGTTTATCATGAACTTAGTACCTGATAGTATTTTGCATGTCTATGTTGTTTTAGATAGATGGCCCGTGCTGTTGTTCCGTTGAATTTTAATGCGTTCCTTGAGAAAGCTAATATGAAAGATGATGGTAGCAATTACACGGAAGAATTACGTCCTGGAAGCACCGCTAGGTGCAAGACCCGCTGTAGGAGCAACGCTGGACATTGTGAACGTCTGGCAGAGCAAAGTTGATGACTACTCGATAGTTCAGTGTGTTATGCTTTACGGCTTAGAACCGGGACTTCAACGACGTTTTGAACGTCATGGAGCATATGAGACGTTCCTGGAGTTGAAGTTAATATTTCAAGAAAATGCCCGGATTGAGAGATATGAAGTCTCCAATAAGTTCTACAGCTGCAAGATGGAGGAGAATAGTTCTGTCAGTGAACATATTCTCAAAATGTCTGGGTATAACAATCACTTGATTCAACTGGGAGTTAATCTTCCAGATGATAGTGTCATTGACAGAATTCTTCAATCACTGCCACCGAGCTACAAGAGCTTCGTGATGAACTATAACATGCAAGGGATGGATAAGACAATTCCCGAGCTCCTCGCAATGCTAAAGGCTGCGGAGGTAGAAATCAGGAAGGAGCATCAAGTGTTGATGGTCAACAAGACCACCGGTTTCAAGAAAAAGGGTAAAGGGAAGAAGGGGAGCTTCAAGAAGAACGACAAGCAAGTTTCTGCTCAAGTGAAGAAGCCCAAGTCTGGGCCTAAGCCTGAGACTGAGTGCTTCTACTGCAAAGGGACTGGTCACTGGAAGCGGAACTGCCCCAAGTATTTGGCGGATAAGAAGGATGGCAAGGTGAACAAAGGTATATGTGAGAGACATGCTATTGATGTGTACCTTACTAATGCTCGCAGTAGTGCCTGGGTATTTGATACTGTTTCTGTTGCTAATATTTGCAACTCGAAACAGGGACTACAGATTAAGCGAAGATTGGCTAAGGATGAGGTGACGATGCGCGTGGGAAATGGTTCCAAAGTCGATGTGAGCGCGGTCGGCACGCTACCTCTACATCTACCTTCGGGATTAGTTTTAGACCTGAATAATCGTTATTTGGTGCTAGATCTTATTTGATGCGAGACGGTTATTCATTTAAATCAGAGAATAATGGTTGTTCTATTTATATGAGTAATATCTTTTATGGTCATGCACCCTTGAAGAGTGGTCTATTTATGTTGAATCTCGATAGTAGTGATACACATATTCATAATATTGAAGCCAAAAGATGCAAAGTTGATAATGATAGTGCAACTTATTTGCGGCACTGCCGTTTAGGTCACATTGGTGTAAAGCGCATGAAGAAACTCCATTCTAATGGACTTTTGGAATCACTTGATTATGAATCACTTGGTACTTGCGAACCATGCCTCATGGGAAAGATGACTAAAACGCCGTTCTTCGGAACAATGGAGCGAGCAACAGATTTGTTGGAAATCATACATACTGATGTGTGTGGTCCGATGAATGTTGAGGCTCGCGGCGGGTATTGTTATTTTCTCACCTTCACAAATGATTTGAGGAGATATGGGAATATCTACTTAATGAAACATAAGTCTGAAACATTTGAAAAGTTCAAAGAATTTCAGAGTGAAGTAGAAAATCATCGTAACAAGAAAATAAAGTTTCTACGATCTGATCGTGGAGGAGAGTATTTTAGTTACGACTTTGGTCTTCATTTGAAACAATGCGGAATAGTTTCGCAACTCACGTCACCCGGAATACCACAACGTAGTGGTGTGTCCGAACGTCGTAATCATACTTTACTAGATATGGTGCGATCTACGATGTCTCTTACTGATTTACCACTATCGTTTGGGGGTTATGCTTTAGAGACGCACTACTAGGGAAAACCCTAGTAGTAGCGCTTGAAATATGCATAGCAGTAGTGCTGGGTCCAGCACTACCACTAAGGTGCTACAGTTAACTAGTAGCAGTAGCGCTTGTTCTGAAAAGTGTTGCTGCTAAATTTTCCTTTATTTTAAAAAATACAACTTATTTTCATTATGTGGTTTTATATACAGTACTTTCATCATATGATTTTATGACCATGATTACTTATTATATATGACAGTGGGTGAAATGAACGTGGAGTAGATTCAACTGGAGGCAACATGTGGCGCATGTCGAAAGTACTACTCTAGTCCAAACTTGATCTAGTTTGGATTAGTCGTATTTTCGATGTGCACCACATGTTCGCTTCACTTGAATCTAATCCAGGTTCATTTCCCCCCACTGTTATATATAATAAGTAATCATGCTCATATAACAACTTAGCATCATGCATCATCGATCATAATAATGAACTCATCATTGGTATCATAATAACAAGTCATACTCATCATCATCGATCATACGACTTCTACTCGATGCCACATCATCATCATAGTCATCTAACCAATCCTACTTGATCATGAGTATTATTAACTAGGACCTACTACCTTCTCCTAGGTAAAATAGCATAAAACAAGATAGGCCCCGACTCTCCATTATGGAGAATGGAGATTATCATGTCTTCGATTCTTGCCTTTCACACAACGTTGCTTCCAAGTACCTCCTTACGACTGTCCATACATTTTTTTCCATTCTTTGATTTTCATGTCTCCACTTCTTTTAGAAATCTGATATGGACAGGTGAGATTCGTAGGATGACCTGGCCGTATGTCCAAAACATCAAGGTGACCATTCTGATACATCAGATGAGGCACACAATCATTCGGGATTTTCTGTTGAAAAACATAATAATAACTTCATAGTTAGCAATGTAGTTAAGTTTTAAAAGAATTTATGCAAAAGATGCACGGATGTAGTAATACTAAAAAATCTTACCATGGCATCTCCATGGATGTTACCATAGTTCAACACGTGCACTAGTGGCACGTATTGACCACAATGTGGAGGAGTTTTATAATAGATATTGTAATTCTCAAGATCAGTACAAAATGCGACCAGATGATTTTTCTCATGATAAGTTAACTCAGAGCCATCGGTGTAGTACGTTCTGTCTACCATGTTTCGCACATTGTTTGAGCATTGAAAATAAGCTGTCAACTATTTTTAAATGAACAATATAAATTAGTTAATAACTATGTTTGAGAAACTCACATAGCTGTAGAACTGGAAGCGTATCAACAAGGACCCAAATGTCCATTCGATGTCAGGATCACCAAGATCCATGGTGACAAGCATACCCTCATAAAACCATATATCTTGCGAAGTCCTTCCCAATTTTTGCAACCAAAATGGGTTACGCTCTCGGAATTATACAGATTTACTTCAAAATCCATACCATGATGAGTCCTTAGGTGAATTTTCTTTGTTTCAAAATTTTCATGGTCATCAAAATCCATCCTCTCCAAGACATAGCGTCTTGCATGGCATGGGATAAGCTACTCGAATT
Organism: Triticum aestivum; assembly: GCF_018294505.1. Classification (NCBI taxonomy): domain Eukaryota; kingdom Viridiplantae; phylum Streptophyta; class Magnoliopsida; order Poales; family Poaceae; genus Triticum; species Triticum aestivum. The sequence goes on from NC_057796.1 coordinate 8,528,544, forward strand.
GTAAAATATGAAAATTACACGTTGAAATAGTTGAAGTCATGCTTAATTACGAAAAAACACTTGTCGTCGTTGCGTAACGTTTCAACATCGAAGGTCTCCTCGAGGTTAATGCTGAAGCGCCGATATTCGTCCAGGTGAGGCGTGTCGCACAGACCTCGATCGTCGTGGCACCAGCTACAGTCCCCCGGTAGACTTTCGTCCTCCGATGACGACATTTCCTATGTTCGTAATTCAAAGATTAAACTTGTACAATTCAATATATGTATTATAAAAATTAAATTAGATCATTATTATTCATCACGGGTTGACTATCGGTCTGTCGAGTCTTTTTCTTGAAAACTCTCAGCTCGCGTGGTGTATTCATTCGACTGTTGGTGATGGTAGCTCCTCCTTTCATTCCCGAGTACAATACACCAAAATGTCTAGCACAAGGGAATGAAGGAGAAGCGACCCCCACGACAATAGTCGGGATTTTTCGTCCTCTCATATGTGGTGGAGACTCTCAGACACTGATTCCTCTCTGACATTTTCGACCGTCCGTGATGGTCGTTACTCCTTCCCCTAGTGCATAACAATGGTCTAGCGCCCGGAGAAGAAGGAGAAACGACCCCCACGACAACAGTCGCGCTTCTTCGTCCTCTCTCATATATAGTGGATACACTCCCTCACTGATTTTTCGACCTTTGGTGATGGAGCCTCGACAGACTTAAAGTCAACCCGAAATGTCGTTTAATTATTTTTCGAGAAAATCCAGGCCACTCGATATTTCCTACATATTCTAGCACAAGACATGCCAGAATTCACGGAAAAATCTAGCATGACCTTTGCTAAAAAAGGACTTATCGAGCGCCTGAAATTTTCCGGAACGGAAATTAATCAACACTCCGGCAAAACATAGGCCACTATTGGAGGTGTAACCTGCAAACATGGCCAGCCACTTGGGCAAGCACATATCGTATTTGGGCAACACAAGATATACATGTTTATATCTACATCATATGAGCATTCAATAAGCAAAACCAAATCGTAAAATAAATTATTATTCAAATTAGCATGCAATCAATAAGCAAAACTACATCATCTCTTGCGTCCGCACATCGTCGAATATTATCACTAATACACCTCGAATAATATCAGATATATATAGCATCGCTAATACAGCTAGAACCGTAGCGCCGCACGGGTATCGGCGCGGGCGGTGGACACCCAAAGAGAAGGAACCATCACAGGATCATAGCTCCAGTGAGATCCCTGAAGAACCTGCCATGTATTGTCGAACCTGCCCTCCAACGCAACCATGTAGCGATGGACATGCTCGTCCTCCTCGCTGACACGGTAACGTACCACCTCCGCGGTGTCCGAAAGCCGCGGCACCATCACTGGGCCATGCGACCGCCACCAAAGATGGTTCGGGTCAACGATGGGCTGGCTCCTCACCAAGCTGCGCCCCCCGGAAGGTAGCACCTCCCAGTACCAGCCCGGCGGAGCCCAGTCCCGGACATGGCCCCTCTGATCAAGCTGGCCTCCTCCGCCGAGTCGACAACGAGGAAGCGGGATAGGCATCGTCGACGTCGATGTGGGAATAATTGTTTTAACTAAAAAAATAAAAGCAAATGTGACACCTAAAACACCTAAATTCTATTAACTACACCTAATTAAAAACGTACATTTTAAACATGCTTCGATCATAACTAGGGTTCACACTATGTTATTCTAAGGTTAAACACCTAAAATACCTAAATTAAATTAACAACATGGGGTGGCTGGTCTCACCACGATCGAGGTCGGAGGGAGTCGGTGACGGGGACGGCGACGGGGATGATACAGGGGCTCCTTGATCTCTGAAAAAACAAAATATAAACAAAATATAAGCTACATTGAATTAGTCTATTCAAATTTACTTATAATTTCCTATTATTTTCAAATTTTCTTATTCAAATTTACTTATAATTTCCTATTCTTTTCAAATTTACTTATTCAAATTTTCTAAAAATTTCCTAGTCTATTCAAAAGACCTACATTTACCTATTTTTTTCAATTTCATATTTTATTCTATTCGAAATTACTTATTCCGAATTTCTAAAAATTTCCTATTCTATTCAAAAGACCTACATTTACTAATTTTTTTCAATTTCATATTTTATTCTATTCAAATTACTTATTTAGATTTTCTAAAAACAGAATATACTAAAAACCTACATTTACTTAAAAAATCTAAAAAATCTGAAAACTTCCTATTCCATTTACAGAAAGGGGCCGTGTCAGGGATATACCCCTCGGTATGACCCGACCGGAAGTATGACCCGGCCGGACTTGGCGCTTCACCGATGACCCGCCGGAGGACTGACGACTCACGAGCCTGACGACTCACGGATGGCCCCGACGGCGGGTCAGATAGAAGACTAGGCCCAAGGCCCAGAAGGCCGGCTCACGTTATGGTGGGCCAGCTTAAGCGGAAAGGCATAAGGAATATTCTCCACCAAAGGGAGCAAGACTAGGACTCCACTTGTAATAAAGTAATCCTAACCCTACTAGGACTAGTCATGTAACCCGCCCCTTCAACGTATATAAGGAGGGGCAGGGCTCCCCAAAGGGGGGGAAGGAACAAGAAACAATCTCTAGGGCTAGACACAAAGAGCCGGCCAAGCCGGCGACTCACTCATGATCATAATGAGACCTAGCCACAAATAGCATGTAGGGTTATTACCGGATGATATTTCCCAGGGCCCGAAGCTGTCTAAATCCTTGTCTTGTGTTGCGTCTCTTGATTCCACCCAATGCCTCTCAAGCTACTGCATAGATGCGTTGGCCTCGCGACAAAGTCCTCACACTAGGACATCTGTCGTGACAATTCCACGACAGGCCGGGAGGTGGAGGTGGGAGGTGGAGGAGGAGGAAGGAGGAGGAGGAAGGAGGAGGAGGTGGAGGAGGAGAGAGGAGGAGGAGAGAGCAAGAGGGGGAGGAGGAGGAGGGGGGCGCCGGGGAAGAGGGAGGAGGAGGGGGCCGCCGGGGGAGAGGGAGGACTAGGAGGGAGGAGGAGGGGGAGGAGGAGGGAGTCACCTTGGGGGTGGAGGAGGATGACGACGACGGAGGAGGAGGGACGGCGGTGACGGCGACGGAGCGACGTACGATGTGAGTGTGAGGGGGGAAGTGAGGGGGCGCACGCGCGGGGTGGTTTTGGATAAGGGCTTTAGTGGCAGCGCTTGTTTCTAACAAGCGCTACTGCTACGATAATTAGCAGTATCATTTTTTCTTAACCAGCACTACCACTAAGGCTATGATCATTAGCATGCAAAAAAAGGCATCAAATTAAAAAATGCATTGGTCATCATCAATCTTTTTGTGTAGAATCTAAACTGTCAGTATGAATCTTCGCCTGTATAGGTACAAGCGAAGATTCATATTGCCACAAATCCTACACATAGAGTTCAATGAAGACCAACTGGTTGTGATAGTTTGGGAAGCACCATATTTAATGTGCTAAAAATTCTGTTCACAGAGCGAGGTGGGACTAAACTTTGGTCATAGGAGGGGGCTAAATTTAGTAGTAGCGCTGGTTGGAGGAAAGCGCTATTGCTACGTACAATAGCAGTAGCGCTTTTTGCACACCAGCGGTACTAGTATGCCTGGACTGCTGGCAACGGTTTGGCAATTATAGTAGTAGCGTGTTTTGTAGCTACAGCGCTACTGGTAAGTGCATAGTAGCAGCGCTTTCTGCGGCCAAGCGCTACTAATAATTAGTAGCAGCGTTGCCTTTTAAAAAGCGCTACTAGTAAGCTCATGTCTATAAGGATTTCCCAAGTAGTGACGGCTGCATTCACTTAAATAGGGCACCATCAAAATCCGTTGAGACGACACCTTATGAACCGTGGTTTGGCAAGAAACCAAAGTTGTCGTTTCTTAAAGTTTGGGGCTGCGATGCTTATGTGAAAAAGCTTCAACCTGATAAGCTCGAACCCAAATCAGAGAAATGTGTCTTCATAGGATACCCAAAGGAGACTGTTGGGTACACCTTCTATCACAGATCCGAAGGCAAGACATTCATTGCTAAGAATGGATCCTTTCTAGATAGGGAGTTTCTCTCGAAAGAAGTGAGTGGGAGGAAAGTAGAACTTGATGAGGTAACTATACCGGCTCCCTTATTGGAGAGTAGTTCATCATAGAAATATGTTCCTGTGACTCCTACACCAATTAGTGAGGAAGCTAATGATGATGATCATGTAACTTCAGATCAAGTTACTACCGAACCTCGTAGGTCAACCAGATTAAGATCCGCACCAGAGTGGTACAGTAATCTTGTTCTAGAAGTCATGTGATGATGAGTTCGTGGGGCACTATGGTGATGATGATGATCCGCACCAGAGGGGCACTATGAGGAAGTGATGATGAGCCCAGATTCCGCGAAATGGCTTGAGGCCATGAAATCTGAGATGGGATCCATGTATGAGAACAAAGTGTGGACTTTGGTTGACTTGCCCGATGATCGGCAAGCCATCGAGAATAAATGGATCTTTAAGAAGAAGACTGACGCTGACGGTAATGTTACTGTCTACAAAGCTCGACTTGTTGCGAAAGGTTTTCGACAAGTTCAAGGATTTGACTACGATGAGACCTTCTCACCCGTAGTGATGCTTAAGCTCGACTTGCCGCATTTTATGCTTATGAAATTTGGCAAATGGATGTAAAGACTGCATTCCTGAATGGATTTCTGGAAGAAGAGTTGTATATGATACAACCTGAAGGTTTTATCGATCCAAAGGATGCTAACAAAGTGTGGAAGCTCCAGCGATCCATTTATGGACTGATGCAAGCATCTCGAAGTTGGAATAAACGTTTTGATAGTGTGATCAAAGCATATGGTTTTATACAGACTTTTAGAGAAGCCTATATTTACAAGAAAGTGAGTGGGATCTCTGTAGCATTTGTAATATTATATGTGGATGACATATTGTTGATCGGAAATGATATATAATTTCTGGATAGCATAAAAGGATACTTGAATAAGAGTTTTTCAATGAAAGACCTCGGTGAAGCTGCTTATATATTGGGCATCAAGACCTATAGAGATAGATCAAGACGCTTAATTGGACTTTCACAAAGCACATACCTTGATAAAGTTTTGAAGAAGTTCAAAATGGATCAAGCAAAGAAAGGGTTCTTGCCTGTGTTACAAGGTGTGAAGTTGAGTCAGACTCAATGCCCGACCACTGCAGAAGATAGAGAGAAAATGAAAGGTGTTCCCTATGCTTCAGCCATAGGCTATCGTGTATGCAATGCTGTGTACCAGACATGATGTGTGCCTTGCTATTAGTTTAGCAGGGAGGTACCAAAGTAATCCAGGAGTGGATCACTGGACAGCGGTCAAGAACATCCTGAAATACCTGAAAAGGACTAAGGATATGTTTCTTGTTTATGGAGGTGACAAAGAGCTCGTCGTAAATGGTTACGTCGATGCAAGCTTTGACACTGATACGGATGAGTCTAAGTCACAAACTGGATACGTGTTTATATTGAACGGTGGAGCTGTCAGTTGGTGTAGTTCTAAGCAAAGCGTCGTGGCGGGATCTACATGTGAAGCGGAGTACATAGCTGCTTCGGAAGCAGCAAATGAAGGAGTCTGAATGAAGGAGTTCATATCCGATCTAGGTGTCATACATAGTCCATTGGGTCCAATGAAAATCTTTTGTGACAATACTGGTGCAATTGCCTTGGCAAAGGAATCCAGATTTCACAAGAGAACCAAGCACATCAAGAGACGCTTCAATTCCATCCGCGATCAAGTCAAGGAGGGAGACATAGAGATTTGCAAGATACATATATATCTGGATGTTGCAGACCCGTTCACTAAGCCTCTCTCACGAGCAAAACATGATCAGCACCAAGACTCCATGGGTGTTAGAATCATTACAGTGTAATCTAGATTATTGACTCTAGTGCAAGTGGGAGACTAAAGGAAATATGCCATAGAGGCAATAATAAAGTTGTTATTTATATATCCTTATATCATGATAAATGTTTATTATTCATGCTAGAATTGTATTAACCAGAAACTTAGTACATGTGTGAATACATAGACAAACAGAGTGTCACTAGTATGCCTCTACTTGACTAGCTCGTTGAATCAAAGATGGTTATGTTTCCTAACCATAGACATGAGTTGTCATTTGATTAACAGGATCACATCATTAGAGAATGATGTGATTGACTTGACCCATTCCGTTAGCTTAGCACTTGATCGTTTTAGTATATTTCTATTACTTTCTTCATGACTTATACATGTTCCTATGACTATGAGATTATGCAACTCCCGAATACCGGAGGAACACTTTGTGTGCTACCAAACGTCACAACGTAACTGGGTGATTATAAAGGTGCTCTACAGGTGTCTCCGATGGTACTTGTTGAGTTGGCATAGATCAAGATTAGGATTTGTCACTCCGATTGTCGGAGAGGTATGTCTAGGCCCTCTCGGTAATGCACATCACTATAAGCCTTGAAAGCAATGTGACTAATGAATTAGTTGCGGGATGATGCATTAACGAAGAGTAAAGAGATTGAACTAGGTATTGAGATACCGACGATCGAATCTCGGGCAAGTAACATACCGATGACAAAGGGAACAACGTATGTTGTTATGCGGTTCGACCGATAAAGATCTTCATAGAATATGTAGGAGCCAATATGAGCATCCAGGTTCCGCTATTGGTTATTGACCAGAGACGTGTCTCGGTCATGTCTACATAGTTCTCGAACCCGTAGGGTCCGCACGCTTAACGTTCGGTGACGATCGGTATTATGAGTTTATGTGTTTTGATGTACCGAAGGTAGTTCGGAGTCCCCGATATGATCACGGACATGACGAGGAGTCTTGAAATGGTCGAGACATAAAGATCGATATATTGAACGACTATATTTGGACATCGGAATGGTTTCGAGTGAGTTCGGGCATATACCGGAGCACCGGGAGGTTACCGGAACCCCCCGGGAGGTATATGGGCCTTATTGGGCCATAGTGGGAGAGAGGAGAAGGGAGCAAAGGAGGGGGCGTGCCCTCCCCCCCGAGCCCAATCCGAATTGGGAGGGGGGCCGGCCCCCCTTTCCTTCCTCCTTCCTCCCCCTTCCTTCCACTCCTAGTCCAACTAGGGAAGGGAGGGAATCCTACTCCCGCTGGGAGTATGACTCCCCATGGGCGCGCCATAGGAGGGACGGCCCTCCCCCTCCTCCACTCCTTTATATATGGGGGAGGGGGCACCCTATAGACACACATGTTGATCATTGATCTCTTAGCCGTGTGCGGTGCCCCCCTCCACCATTATCCACCTCGGTCATATCGTCGTAGTGCTTTGGCGAAGCCCTGCGTCGGTAGCTTCATCATCACTGTCATCACGCCGTCGTGCTGACGAAACTCTCCCTCGACACTCTGCTGGATCGTGTGTTCGTGGGACGTCATCGAGCCGAACATGTGCAGATCGCGGAGGTGCCATACCTTCGGTGCAGGGATTGGTCGATCGTGAAGACGTATGACTACATCAACCGCGTTGTCATAACGCTTCCGCTTATGTCTACGAGGGTACGTAGACAACACTCTCCCCTCTCGTTGCTATGCATCACCATGATCTTGCGTGTGCGTAGGAATTTTTTTGAAATTACTATGTTTCGCAACACGGCCTCCCCGTGCTAATGTCATCACTCGCAAGTGGGTTTTCAGCCACAAGACTCGCCCCGACGGCTCCCTCGAGCGCTACAAGGCGCGTTGGGTGGTGCGCGGCCTCCGCCAGCATGCCGGCGTGGACTTCACCGACACCTTCGCCCCGGTTGTCAAAATGGGCACGATTCGCGTTGTCATCCAGCTTGTTGTTTCTCGCGCCTGGCCTGTCCACCAGCTCGATCTGTCTAATGCTTTCTTGCATTGCCATCTTGACGAGCAGGTGTTCTGTCAGCAGCCTACAGGTTTCGTCGACACCGACTATCCGGACCACGTGTGCTTGCTCTCCCGTTTTCTCTACGGGTTGAAGCAGGCGCCTCGGGCCTGCTACCAGCGGATCGTGGCTTTTCTTCAGTAGCAGGGGTTCCGGTCCACACGGTCCGATGCCTCCCTGTTTGTCTGTCACCAGGGCCTCGCCACCGCATACCTCCCCCTGTATGCCGACAACATCATCCCGACTGGATCCTCGCCAGTGCTCCTTCAGCGGATCACAGCTCGCCTCGGCACCTAGTTCGCCCTCGAGGACTTGGGGGCTCTCCACTACTTCCTCGGCATCGAGGTTGTGCACCGGATCGCGACACTCACTGGGCTTTGGTGAAACGTATTCTTCGGTACATACGTGGCACCATTTGACACCAGCCTTGTCGCCTACTCCGACGCCAACTGGGCTGGGTGTCCCAACACTCGCCGCTCCACTTCCGGCTATTGCGTCTACCTCGTTCCCTCTCTGATTTCGTGGTCGTCTAAACGACAACCCACGGTCTCACGATCGAGTGCCGAGGCTGAGTACTGGGCTGTGGCCAACGCCGTCGTGGAGTGCTCTTGGCTACGTCAGCTACTTCAGGAGTTGCTATGTGAGGTTCCCAAGGCGACGCTTGTCTACTGTGACAACGTCTCCGCGGTGTACCTCGCTGCCAACCTGTCCATCACCGACGGACGAAGCATATTGAGATCGACATTCACTTCGTCAAGGAGCACGTCGCCCTTGGTCGTGTTCGAGTTCTCCATGTGCGCACCAATCAGCAGTTCGCCGATGTCATGACGAAGGGACTACCCACCTCGACATTCGAGGGTTTTCGGTCCAGTCTCTGCGTCACCGGCGATGCTTCGACTGCAGGGGGTGTTGAACATGTGTACATGTACGTAGGTCTGGGTTTCGTATGAAGTACCTGTAGTGTCTGTCTCCCTCTGTATGTATGTGTATCTTTGAAGACAAGATACTGGTCGCACCCCTTGTACCTATATATATGTGGCTAGTGCACGATCAATCAATTATCGATGGACCAAATCATTCTCTACAGTCCACAAGGTGGCATGGGGCACCGGCCCACCGCACGGGACGCGCCCTCCTGCTTCAAACAGCGTGATGATGGCCGAGCTGGGGATGGAGGCATGCTTCATGGAGAGTTCCCGATCCGATCAAGGTAGCGACTGCCTGCACACAGATGACGGATGGACGAATGCGCGGACGGCGGCTATTCCGGCCGCCGCGTGGCATGGAAGGGCGTCGAGTCGGAGAATACGCTGTAGTAGTCGGTGGCAAAGTCGGAGTAGAGGCGCGCGGGAGGTCGACGGCGACGGTGGGTGACGCAACCTGATTGTAGATCGGAAAACCCAAAGGAAACGCCGATCAAAGCGACTAGTGAGAGAGAGAAAAACCCGGGCGGTGCGGCCCCCGGCGGTGATCATGGAGGCTGACCGCCCCGGGGGAAGTGCACGGGCGGAAGCATCGGGCGGCGGCTAGGGTTTGGATCGGTTAGGCAGATACCATGTTAAAAGGACGAGAGAGGGATTTGGTGGAATCGATGATTGTATTGCTTAAGCCACATGGGCATATATATATATATGAGTACATGGTTATCTTGGATTAAAAGGCAAGATAGAATAAATCCTACGCTATCCTACTTTCCCTAAATAACAATAATACTCAACAGACGGCATCGATGGGCCTCCTCATCGGTCGCCGCCAGCGGTAGCTCCGCCCCGTACGCTGCTGCTATGTATTTGCCGTTGCGTGCGCCGCTGCCGGAGGCATCTATGCTAGTTGGTCATTCGCACGTACATGCGTGCGTGCGGCTTGGGGTGTAGCTCGTCCATGAGCTTGGGGTAGAGCTCGAGGGAGAGGGGCTCGTCCATGAGCTCGGAGTGGAGCTCGTCCATGAAATTCACCGTGGAGATGCCCGTCCATGAGCTCGGGATGGAGCTTGTCCATGGCGCTGCTCATCTATAAGCTTTGGTGGACCTCATCCAGGAGGAAGGGGAGGCGTTGATGAGGTTGAGGGAGATGGAAAGGGAGCTTGCCTGAGGGGAAGTGGTGGAGGAGGTGAGAGACGACAACGGCGCCGACGTGAGAGACGCGGAGGTGGAGTAGATCGTGGGGAGATGCATAAGTTGGAGAAGAGATCACTAGTAGAAAAATGACTTTACGTGAGCCCCATTAGTCCCGGTTTGATAACGGCCCAGTACTAATGTGACCAATAATCCTGGTTCCAACGGCTAAAGGGCATGCATCATTAGTTCCGGTTCTTGGCTTGCCTCTAATCCTGATTCGAGTCACGAAGCGGGAAAAAAGGGGTGGTGGCAGGCTTGTGTCAGACTTGGACCCCACGAACAGATTTAGTCCCGGTTCGTGACACAAACGGGGACTAGGGGTGAACCTTTAGTCCCGGTTTGTACAACCAACTGGGAATAAAGATATCACTATATGCAGTGCTTCGTCTAGCCCATGCCGAAACTCACTGCTTTTCCCCTCCTCTCTGTTTTCTTCCCCTCTTGCTCGAGCTCATCCTTCAATTTTGCCAAAATTTGTCAAGATTTAAAGGCACCCCATCCATCCAAGTGTCCACAAAGGTTAGCAACTTTGTCCTTTCATCTCTCATTGCTAGATTAGCACTTGCAATGCTCTATAAGTATATTGATTTGTGGGTTTTAGTTTGGGAGTATTTATATGTGGGAGTTTGTTTGATTTATATGCAATTTGAGCTCAAATTTACTTCTTACTTTGCATGTGTAGGTGTGGTTTGCTTAGTGCCTTCCCGTCCCCGTCCTAACCACCGTCGATCGCCCGCACCGTCCCGTCGCCGGCACCACCTTGGCAAGCCTCCTGTTCTTATCCTTTTCATAAAAAGAAAATCATGTTTGTGTGATATAGATAGTTACTTGTATAATTCCCTTACCCGTGCGTTGTTTGTAATACATAGTGGCATGGTTTTCATATCCTTCCCCGTCGGCCCTCTTCCGGTTTATGATTCGGATGTGGTATATTCTCTTTTATAACTATTTGTTGCATTTCATGTTTATGACAATTATGCCCATCAAGTTGACATAGATATTTTTATCTAGAAGGTATGTGAACCAAAAATTGCAACCGACCCGCTTGTCGAGAAGTTAAATTTAGTTGAGAAAGAAAACAATTATTTGAAAGAAAAATTGAAAAGAATTGAAGAAGAGAAGATGAAGCTGGAGTTGTATGTTGCCGATGTCGTCGATGATCACAAGATCAAGATGGATGCAATGTGCTTGAAGATTAGAAAGGTTAAAAAATATTCCATTGATAATGAGGCTTGGTATCATTATGCTGTTGGATCAATTGTTACCTTAGTTGCGATCTTGATCGCATTTGTTGTTGCATTTAAATGCTTTAGCTAGAGAGTTTGTATGTTATTTTATGGGAATAAGTGTGTATGAACTTGTATGAATTTGGTTTTTCAGTGTTGTGTAATGAAGATGAGCCAGCAATGGATGTACGATGACTGATGCTCTCCCCAGTTCATTAATGGTGTGCATACTTTTCTGCTTGTGGCTGAGGCAAACAAGTGGACGAATGGTTTTATGGATTGTCCATATACTGTCTGTAAGAATGATCGAAATTACTCTAACTCAAAAACCGTTCACATCCACCTATTTACATCCGGTTTCATGTCCGGCTATAACTTTTGGACCAAGCATGGAGAAGGAGGGGTTCTAATGGAAGAGAATGAAGATGAAGAGGATGATGACAGCTATCCGGGCCATGGGTTCCCTGAATACGCTGGTACTACAATGGGGGAAGAAGCTGAGCCGGCAATGGGGGAAGAAGTTGAAGAAGAGGCATCAGATGAGCCCGCTAATGATCTTGGTCGGGCCATTGCCGAAGCAAAAAAAAACTGCGCAAGTGAAAAGGACAAGAAGAAGTTGATGTGCATGTTAGAGGATCAAAAGAAATTGTTGTACCCAAATTGCGAAGATGACAAGAAAAAGCTGGGTACCCCACTGGAATTGCGGCAATGGAAGACAGAGAATGGTGTATCTGACAAGGGATTTGAAAAGTTGCTGATAATGTTAAAGAAGATGCTTTCAAAGAACAACGAATTTCCCGACAGTACGTACGAAGCAAAGAAGGTTGTATGCCCTCTAGGATTAGAGGTGCAGAAGACATATGCATGCCCTAATGACTGCATCCTCTACCGCGGTGAGTACGAGGATTTGAATGCATGACCGGAATGCGGTGCATTGTGCTATAAGATTAGCCATGATGACCCTGGTGATGTTGAGGGCGAGCGCCCCAAGAAGAAGATTCCTGCCAAGGTGATGTGGTATGCTCCTATAATACCATGGTTGAAACATTTGTTCCAAAACAAAGAACATGCCAAGTTTATTCGATGGCACAAAGAAGACTGTAAGAAAGACGAGAAGTTGAGAGTACCCGCTGACGGGTCGCAGTGAAGAAAAATCGAAAGACAGTGGGAGGACTTTGCAGATGACGCAAGGAATGTATGGTTTGGTTTAAGTGCAGATGGCATTAATCCTTTTGGGGAGCAGAGCAGCAATCATTGCACCTAGCCTGTGACTCTATGTATCTATAACCTTCCTCCTTGGTTGTGCATGAAGCGGAAGTTCATTATGATGCCAGTGGTCATCCAAGGCCCTAAGGAACCTGGCAATGGCATTGATGGATACCTAAGGCCATTAGTTGAAGAACTTTAACAGATGTGGAATGAAAAAGGTGTACGTGTGTGGGATGAGCACAAACAGGAGGAATTTGAGCTACATGTGTTGCTTTTTGTAACCATCAATGATTTGCCTACTCTCAGTAACCTTTCAGGACAGACAAACAAGGGATACCACGCATGCACGCACTATTTAGATGATACCGACAGTATATATTTGGATAAATGCAAGAAGAATGTGTACCTGGGACATCGTCGATTTCGTCGGAGCAGGCATCCCTTAAGAAAGAAAGGCAAGCATTTCGAAGGTGAGGCAGATCACTGGAACAAGCCTCGCCACCGTACTGGTGATGATATAGTTGATATGGTCAAGGATTTAATAGTAATCTTTTTAAAGGGTCCCGGCGGACAATCTGTTCCGAATGACGCTGACGGACGTGCACCCATGTGGAATAAGAAATCTATATTTTGTGACCTACCCTATTGGAAAGACCTAGAGGTCCGCTCTGCAATCGACGTGATGCACGCGACGAATAATCTTTGCATGAACCTGTTAGGCTTCTTGTGCATGTATGGGGAGACAAAAGATACACCAGAGGCACGGGAGGACGAGCAACATATGCACATAAAAGACGGCATGCATCAAAAGCAGTATCAGGGTCATGCCAGCTACGCTCTTACCAAAAAAGGGAAGGAAATCATATTTGAATGCCTGCTCAGTATGAAGGTCCCATCTGGCTTCTCATTGAATATAAAAGGAATAATAAATATGGCAGAGAAAATTTTTTAGAACCTAAAGTCTCATGACTGCCACGTGATTATGACGCAACTGCTTCCGGTTGCATTGAGGGGGCTTCTACCAGAAAACGTTCGGTCAGAAGGTAATCGATATAGAAATCATACCGAGGTTACAGAATGATTTGGTGCAATGTCTTGTCAGTTTCAAGTTTGTGTTGCCACCATCCTTCTTCAATATCATGACGCATGTCCTAGTTCACCTAGTCGAAGAGATTGACATTCTAGGTCTTGTATTTCTACACAATATCTTCCCCTTTGAGAGGTTCATGGGAGTCTTAAAGAAATATGTTCATAACCATGCTAGGCCAGAAGGAACCATCTCCAAGGGCCATGAAAATGAGGAGGTCATTGGGTTTTGTGTTGACTTTATTCCTGACCTTAAGACGATTGGTGTACCTAAATCGCGGCACGAGGGCAGACTGGGTGGACAAGGCACGCTAGGAAGGGACCAAGTAATATGTATGGACGAGCATTCTTGGGCGCAAGCACACTACACAGTTCTACAAAATTCCGCCTTGGTGGCTCTGTATGTCGAGGAACACAAGAATATTCTACACTCCAAACACCGGGGGCAGTCTGATGACTGGATTACACGTGAACAAACGGGGACTTTTGCCGGTTGGTTGCAGACACGTCTCATGCATGACGACACTGTTGCAGATGATCTGTACTTGCTGTCCCAGTTACCATCTTCGACTATGTTGACTTTCAAAGGTTACGAGATAAATGGGAATACATTTGACACGATCGCCCAAGATAAAAAGAGCACCAACCATAACAGTGGTGTCCGCTTTGATGCAGCAAACACCAGTAGGCCTAAGGACACATATTATGATTACATAGAGGAGATATGGGAACTTGACTATGGAAATGGTTTGAAGGCCCCTTTGTTTCAGTGCAAATGGGTCAGTCTGATAGGAGGCAGGGTAAAGGAAGACATGCAGTACGGAATGACAACAGTGGATCTCAACAATCTTGCGTATGCAGACGAACCATTCGTCCTAGCCAATGATGTGGCGAATGTTTTCTATGTGAAGGACATGTCTAGCAAGCCAAGAAAAAGAAAAGATAAGGAAGCGAATACATCATAAGATTAGCCAAAGCGCCACATAGTTCTCTCAGGGAAAAGAAACATCATGGGAGTGGAGGGCACATGTAAGAAGATTATGAAAAGTTCCATGAAATTGCTCCCTTCACAGTGAGTATTGACCCGAGCATCATGTTAAATGATGAATATTGTCCATGGTTACGGCGCAAAGGGTCACACACGAAGAAAAAGTTTTATACCGCAAGATCCCAGTCTGGGATGTGACCACCGTCATCATTTTCTTCTCTAGTGAGTTTCCGGACTTATATATCTGGAAATTCCCACTTCGGAAAAACAGGAGGGAATGTTCGTAATAGTTAGGGTACTTATGTGTTGTGGCCTTTGAAACGCGAAGAAAAATTATGTCCAAACAAATTATTTCATCCATTATGTAGGACTTCATTTGCTATTTTTTGAGCTAAATGACCCTGAAATTGAAAAGCACTACAAATGAACTCTGAAAAGGTTGAAAGTTGGCATGGCATCAACATTTCACCCACATAGCATATGCTAAAAAGTTGAGAGGGTTACGGCAAAAACTGGATGCACTTCATGTACAAACTGGACAATCTCTTTCGAAGTATCAAGGTTTCGGATGAAAACTCATCTGTTACAAAGGCATTTCATTTTTTGAACTTATTTCAACTCCAGAATTGTGTGTGTTCAGTATGCACCATTCGAAGCCACGTCATCAATTTTCAACGCTTTCCAACTTCATTCGCTATTTTTCATGCATTTACTGATTTTTTTGAGCTAAATGACCCTGAAATTGAACAACACTACAAATGAACTCTGAAAAGGTTGAAAGTTTGCATGGCATCATCATTTCATCCACAAAGCATGTGCTAGAAAGTTGAGAAGGTTACGGCAAAAACTGGATGCACTTCGTGTACAAACTGGACAATCTCTTACGAAGTATCAGCGTTTCAGACGAAAACTCATCTGTTACGAAGGCATTTCCATTTTCTAACTTATTTAAAGTCCAGACTTTTTGTGCATTCAATATGCACCATTCAAAGACACGTCATCAATTTTCAACCTTTTCCGACTTCATTCGCTATTTTTCATGCATTTACTGATTTTCTTTGAGCTAAATGACCCTGAAATTGAAAAGCACTACAAATGAACTCTGAAAAGGTTGAAAGTTGGCATGGCATCATCATTTCACCCACATAGCATGTGCTAAAAAGTTGAGAGGGTTACGGCTAAAACTGGATGATTTCGTGTACAAACTGCACAATCTTTTTCGAAGTATCAAGGTTTCGGATGAAAAATCATCTGTTACAAAGACATTTCATTTTTCCAAACTTATTTCAACTCCAGACTTTTTGTGTGTTCATTATGCACCATTCAAAGCCACGTCATCAATTTTCAACCCTTTCCGACTTCATTCGCTATTTTTCATGCATTTACTGATTTTTTTGAGCTAAAAGATGCTGAAATTGAAAAGCACTACAAATGAACTCTGAAAAGGTTGAAAGTTGGCATGGCATCATCATTTTACCCGCATAGCATGTGCTAACAAGTTGAGAGGGTTACGGCAAAAACTGGATGCGCTTCGTGTACAAACGGGACAATCTGTTTGGAAGTATCAGGGTTTCGGATGAAATCTGTTGCAAAGGCATTTCATTTTTTTATTAAACTCCAGACTTTTTGTGCGTTCAGTACGCACCATTCAAAACACTTCGTCAATTTTCAACCCTTTCTTACTTCATTCGCTATTTTTCATGCCTTTACTGATTTTTTGAGCTAAATGACCCTGAAATTGAAAACCACTACAAATGAACTCTGAAAAGGTTGAAAGTTTCCGGACTTATATATCTGGAAAGTACCACTTCGGATAAACCGGAGGGAATCTTTGTAATAGTCAGGGTACTTATGTGTTTTGAAACGCGAAGAAATATTATGTCCAGACAAATTATTTCTTGCATTATGTAGGACTTCATTTGCTATTTTTTTAGCTAAATGACCCTGAAATTGAAAAGCACTACAAATGAACTCTGAAAAGGTTGAAAGTTGGCATGGCGTCATCATTTCACCCACATAGCATGTGCTAAAAAGTTGAGGGGGTTACGACAAAAATTGGATGCACTTCGTGTACAAAATGGACAATCTCTTTCAAAGTATGAGGGTTTCGGACGAAAACTCGTGTGCAAAGGCATTTCATTTTTTTAAATAACCAGAGAATTACCAAATTGAATATAATGATAAAACTCACTAATATTAAACAACAGAAACAAGAATCAGTGAAAATCTATTTTTAAAGTAAAGTTTATTCACTAAGTAGTGAGTCGCACAAAATTCAAATTCAAATTTAAACTATATAAATTTGAAAACTACTAGCACTAACAGAAAGTTTATAATTTTTGTGACCTAAAGCAAAAATATTCACTCAAAAACTCTAAATAAAGCAAAAAAAATCATAAACAAAAGAAAATAAATAAAGCAGAAAACAAAAAACTGGAAAATAAATAAAATAATGCCCGCCTACTGGGTCGCCACGGCCTGCATACGACTAGAAACCCAACTCTAGTTGGGCCAGGACGCAGGCCCGCGTGGCCCAGTAGGCCCCATAGGGCAGCACAGGTACGGTAGGCCCAAAAAGGCCTGCTTAGAGAGGAGTTCAATATGGATGCAGCGGCGGGGCTTATAAACCGCTTCGAGCCCTCTTCACTTGGCGAGGTGGGGCTAAACATCGACGTGCACCTCGCCTGCCAGCACACCACCTTTTGTCCCGGTTGGTGGCTCCAACCGCGACTAAAGGCCCACCTTTAGTCGCGGTTGGAACCACCAACCGGGACTAAAGGTGTGGCTTCCTGCCGCTTGGCCTGGCCGAAATTCACATTTACTCCCGGCTGGTGGCTCCAACCGGGACTAAAGGTCTCCGCGTATATAAACAATACTTGAATATTTTTCACCTTTCTCCACTTCTCAGACCACTACAGAGGAGATCTCCGCGCCGCTAGGCTGCCGGCGTACGCGCCTACCCCTACGCCGTCTTTGACATTTTTCAGAGGAATTGTTACATTTTTTCACTAGATGATTAGATGCTTAGTTATAGTAATAATTAGTATATATGCATAGCAATTTTGACAATTTTCAGAGTAATTTTGACTTTTTTTCTCTAGATGATTAGATGTATAGAAAAAAATTGAGGAATTTTGACATTTGAGGAATTAATTAGTATAATGTATGTATAGAAATTTTGAGGAATTTTAACATTTTGATCAAAGTATAGAAATTAGTATATATATATATGTATGTATACAATGTATAGACAAAAGTTGAGGACTTTTGACATTTGATCATTTGTATAGCAATTAATATATGTATGTATACAATGTATAGAAAACATTTGAGGAATTTGACCAAGCATGGAAAAAATTTGCATAGAAAAAAAGTTGCATATTTTAATGTTGTATTTGCAAAAGTTTGTTATGTATTTGAAAATCAAGTGAAAAAGAATTACAAAAATCACAATCAAGCATTTAAAAAATGTTAAATTTGCACAGAATTTTTTTCTCAACATCGACCTTGCCCAGCCCGCATCCTCGTCGTCGACTCGTTGGCGACGACGTCCTGCTTGAGAGGCGCCATGTCCGGGACTGGGCTCCGCCGGGCTGGCACTGGGAGGTGCTATCTTCAGGGGCATGCTTCTTGGTGAGGAACCCGGCTCCCGTCGTCAATCCGGAGCTTCTTTGGTGGTGGGCACGTGGGCCACATTCGGTGCGGAGGCTGGTGTCCTCCGCGGAGGTGGTACGTGACCTTGTCAGGGAGGAGGACAAGCACGTCCGTCGCTACATGGTTGCGTTGGACGTCAGGTTATCAAATACCTGGCAGGTTCTTAAGGGTTCTCACCCGAGCTATGATCCTGTGATCGTTCCATCTATTTGGGTGTCCATCGCCCGCGCCTCAGGAACCGCGAGTGATGTTAGCTAGTGATGTTATATATATGATAATATTCGAGATGTATTAGTGATAATACTCGAGATGTATTCGAGATTATATTCGATGATGCATATTATCTGGATTTTTCGATATGTATTAGTGATATTTTTCGAGATGTATATTATCTACTATATATATATATATATGTATATGTATATATATATATATATATATATATATATATATATATGATTCAGTTTTTACTTATTGATTGCATTCTAATTTGAGTACTAATAGTTAATATAAGATATGGAAAATACCGGCAGTGACATCATACGCTCCCCGAGCCTAGATGAGAATGAACCTGAAGTTGATGGCTCGCAATATCTGAACAATTCTGGTGAGCGTATGATATTTGATGAAGACGAACGAATAGATGAAGTCCACAACAATGATGACGAAGGAAATGTTCTTTAAATAACAAAGACCAGAGAGGTATATTTATTATATAAGGCATCCGGTGATAATTACATCTATTCATTGATTTGTATATCACTACTGCAGGATGCTGCTAACGCGACACTACGATCACACACCCTTTGACGAAACTGTGTGCGATGCATTAATAAAAAACGACGATGTAAAAACCGTCAAAAAGATGCAAAACGTTTGCGATTGCGGATACATCAAACACGGTTCAGATTTTAGTTGCATGTGCGATGGTGGGCATACGGTTGATCCATACGAACTGTTTGCGATTAGCCAGAACAACAGAAACGGGCAGTCATATCAATGTGTGTGCGATATACATCATACAGTTCGCTCCGATGAACTATTTGCTATTAGGGAAAGCAACATAAATGGTCAGCCAGATCAAGGTGTTTGTGATATACGGCATATAGTTCACTCGAATCAACTATCTTCGATTAGGGAAGAGAACAAAAGCAGTTCAACTTAACAAGATGTGTGTGATACACGACAAACAGGTCCGTAATCGGAAATGTGTGGGAAGACCGATAACAACCCAGACAATTCGTGTTAACAAGCCGTGTTTGTGGTGAGCAAATGATTGCTGGTAATCAATTGTCAGTGATTGATGAAATCATCACCGACGGGTTCCATTGTTTAGTCCGTGTGCGATGTGATTTGCTCTCTCCACACAATATCTACGCTCTGTCTGAGCATCAACATATATACTTAAAAAGACAGCATTGCAAAACCAAATTAAACATACAGTTACACAAGTGACTACACACATAACTTTTCCACACACCAAAGTAAGGAATTACATGCATACTAAACTAGGAGAAATGAGCATCTAATCATCTACTTGTTGTTGCGACCACGCTTGCCATTGCTCTGCTTCCGGCTGGATCCCTGGGCGTTTTGGGGAAGGAGGCACTTCCTCATGTCAACGATCCGCCTGTACATCTCGTAGCTCGTGTATGCCTTCTTGGCCACGTACACGACGTGAGCTTTCTCGAGTTTCCCCATCTAGACCGAGTGCCAGGCACGCTTGTCCTTGTTGCAGGAATCCTTCATGTCTGTGTAGTAGGGATCAATGATGGCCTCAGCGAGGTGAACCAGAGAGTCCTTCTCATGCTCGTTGCTGCCCCAGATCTTGTATTGGCCCTGGATGTCGACAAGATTCTGGCAGGCGATGCCCGAATTATTGAGCACCTTTACATTGTTGGTGATGTCAACCGTAGCGAACATATAGTGGGGGTTGTTGACAAACCTGGCAAAACGCTCGCAAGGCCTTGTGGCCATGCAGTAGTGGTAGGCGAGGACGTGATCGCCCACGCACATCTGGGAGACATCGACCTTGGGACGAGATCCGGCACGAGCGCGGGTGTACTCGAGGTCGAACGTAACCACCTTGTACTTCTCCTCAGAAAGCAATAGCTCCATGATGTGGACGGAGTGCTCCAACCAGACCGGGTTGTTGGTGTACACCACCAAGACCTCCGTGAACCTTCTGTGGGTGTCCACCATGGCATGCATGGTGAACTGCCGCTCGTCGTCGGCAGCCGCTCGGAGCGCCATTGGAGCCGCGCATGATACCCTCTAAGAATTTTTCATGGTGGGTGTGCTTCCTACAATTGTGGGGAGCGATTGAAACGTTGAAGAGACACAAGGGTTAAATGACCGTTGTAATAAATGGGGGCCGGCCGACCTGTAATCTTCACGTCTTGTCACCGTGTTCATAGCGGAGGATTCCAAGCTTGACAGCACCGCATTGCATGCGTTTCGTTTGACCACGTGTGGTCTCGAAGAGGCGCCAAATGTATCGTCGGTGAGCCTGGTCCCGCGGTACCGCACAAGCTTCCCGCCCAGCTAGTTTGGCCACGCGTCGGCTAGAAGAGGAACAAATCGTGGGTGTGTATTGGCAAAAAGTTTGTAAAAATGAAGTGTGTGGAATGACTTCGGTCATAAGATTACCCGTGGGTGATGAGATCAAAGTTACACAGAAGGGTGATGGTGGACACTTGAGTGTGATAATTAATTTTGCGCTCTACAGGGCACATGGTTGAAGAAACCAACTGTGTGCAATAATGTCAAAGATCGCAGTCGAGTTAGCTATACAGATTGTGTACTATGAGATCGACAAGGCAAACAGATTCGAGAATGGTTAATAAAATCTAAGTCCATTGCATATTAAGATCAAAATAGTGCTACCAATATACAAGTCTCATACGATGTCATTTCAACGATTGTACCACAAAAGCTAAAAAATTACAAGGTTCAAATTCCGGAGTTATATGGCTCATATTCGAAGATTACAAGGTTCAAACTGATATTAGAAAAGAAATTCAGCTCATCGGCTGCAAATGCTCGCACTGATCCGCTAAACATGGATATCAGAGAGGTTCAAACTAATATTACCACTTGTAAGTCTGGTTTCGAAACCTCATACTTTTTGCAAAGGGGTCAGCCACTGAGAAGTCATGTATGGGGTTGACATGATGACTTCCGATTACTCTATCATCTGAAGTTCCAAAATGAAATTCAGCATTTTCGGAGCCTATTCCATTCTGCCGCACCCACCGGCGCTGATCAACAAACCATTCATTTTTGCAAAATAAATATAGGGCGAACCTCATTACCTTCATCACCCTTGCTCTGACAACAAAGAACCTGACGAATATAATCTCCGGTAAGGTCCCTCAGTAGGAGTTCAAAGTAATTTCTGAGAGATGCAGATCTAGGCATTAGATGTGATTGTTATATTGTATCACATTACCAACCACCAGGCCTAATCTTATCTGCAAAAGATGAAAATGTGTTAGTGCCTACATGCAGTTTTGAACACTACTATAGTCCTATTTGGTTTGCAGGATTTGTAAAATGCACTAACATGCCATCTTTGATCCGAGATGATTAACATGGGCATTTGATTACAATCTAGAAAAATGTAGCCTTCTTCACAAGAGGTTGGAGTGGATGAAAAGTTCCCTAAAAAAACTACTACAGATGAATCCAAAGGAGAAATGCTTATGGATTGTAACCATATTGATCAAGCAACCAATATGGGAAGGGGGGAACATGTATGTACTGAAATCCTCCAAAAAATCCTGCAGAAATCGTAGTACATTGTCATTATAAACTCGAAAAAAGGTGTCACAAATTGAACTCCCTTATGGTTAACATTTAACAGGAAAGGAACATCACCTCGATATATAGCTTCTCCAGGCACGGAAAGAACCTCAGGAAACTGACAAGTTGCTCCAGGTTGGGGCCGATAGATTCTTGTGGCAAGACCTTCACTATGTGTAGTTTCAGGGTCAAGCTTGTGGGAATCATTTTCTGGACGACAAATGAACATACATCTTCAAAATTAGAAATAATGTTAATTTCTAGAAGGAGAGGTAGAAGGCGGCTGTACCTGAACGGGTGTGGATCTAATAAAAAGTTTGGAGTATTTGTCAGACGAGTAACCCATCACTGTCAATTTCGGCGCAGAAATGACATTAATTCTTCTTGGACCTTCTTGATCAACTGCAAGTAATCTCTCAAGTGAAGGTGTGTCCTTAATGACCATACCGTGGTAGACATCTTGTGATGTATTCTTGCCGCACCAGCAACACACATAAATAGTTCGGAGAGTCATGGAGGTGATGTGCAAGCTACTCAACCCATTGATCACTTGAAGACAAAGGTACTCGAGTGCTGTACAACCACAAAGTAGGCGCTCCATGTCACCGTTTGGGAGGCAGATGGCAATGAGCTCGAGGTGCTACAGTCGTGGTAGAATAAGATCGGGTGCGTCATTAAGGGGGATGGCAGTTCCTGAACTTGGCGACGCACAGCGTGAGCACGAGGCAGAGCGTAGACAATGGCAGCGAGCGCATATACCCATCATCAAAAGTGTGCTCCTCAAGCTGATCTTGGATGGGGGATCGGAACTAGTCGTCAAACTTGGGTCGGTCCTTGCCGTTGGAACGGAACTTGCCCATGCTAAGGCCTCTGGTTGGGCCAGGGTGACTGCCGAGGATCTTGGAGAACTCATCCAAGCTTGTGCGATAGCCATGGCAGAGCTTGTGGGTGTCGATGAAGTCGAGAGGGGTGGAGTTCCATAGGGGGCCACCACCGGGAAAGGAAGGTTGTCCGCTGATACCTCTCCAATGTATCTATAGTTTTTGATTGTTCCATGCTATTATATTATCTGTTTTGGATGTTTTATATGCATTACTATGCTATTTTATATTATTTTTTGGACTAACCTATTAACCTAGAGCCCAGTGCCAGTTTTTGTTTTTTCCTTGTCTTTGAGGTTCGCAGAAAAGGAATATCAAACAGAGTCCAAAACTTGGTGCTTTTAGCTAGGTACATATGTCATTGGTAAAGAGCCGTGCTACGACCATTTCTGCGTATGGGGCAATGAGTAATCGATGAACCAGCATCAAGTGACGAATCTCATAAAGATTTTTAGTAAAATGGGTCAAAAGATGGCAATTAAACTATTTGTTTACACTTTATCCAAGACAGCGGCGAACTGTAGGATGGTAAGTAAGAACTCTGCAGCCTTCTTTTTACTGCGCATAATGAGTTTGTGTTAGATGACAATGTCTGAATCTTTTTCCTTTGAAGTGGTTCCCTAAGCAGTTTACTCAAGATTACATCTCAAACTACATGATTGGTGGGCATGCAAAGGTTAAAGTATTTCTACCGGAACACGGTGATTATCTAGATGTTTTCATGAAGACCGTGAAGGATGGGCCGTCGGCAATCACATGGGGTTGGACTAGAGTCGTGTGTGCCTTCTGCATGGAGGAGGGCACAATATGGGCATTCCGTTGTACCTTGTTCCGCAACCAGAATGTATTCCCCCCTTTCTTTACCGTCTTTAATAGTACAAGTATACAACTCTGGTTCATCATTCTTTATTTGGTTCTTATGTAATTCATATGTACCTATGAATCGAATAATGCATTGGTTGTTTGAACCTCATGGATATGAATAAAGCTATAGCATACATTCAAATTCAAGTCTGGTGCAATCTGAAATAGCAGCAATTAAATCACGGTGAAATTACATTCTCCAGGTCGTTATGTCGCACACGGTTGGTAAAAGACAAACATTTGCGATATACACCATCATCCGTCACGGTTCACAGAGGCAAAGCGTGTGCGACGTCAGACAATATCAGAAATGCAGTGGGCGAACTAAACGTTTGTGATAGTTTCCTTATTGTACATGATTCGCAACCATGAACTGTTTCTGATGTGGTATGCATCATAAACGTTGTACCATAGAATAGCGTGTGCGGTAGTTGTCATGTACGAGGATGTTATGACGGTCCGATGTTTCGTAATCCTGTCCGACACTCGTACGACGATTAGCTAATCTTCTTAATTAGTTATCGCATACGGTTTGGAAAAAACGAATGTGCGTGATTGTCTCCTTTTCATTCATGTTCTATAATCGTGAACCGTTTGTGATGGGCCGCGCATCGTAAATGTAGCACCACAAAATACCGCCTGCGATGGCAATGCTGGCACAAACGAGTTGCAAGGATGCAGTGTCAGGGTGGCTCCCTATCCCCGACGGTTTCTGGGTCGTGTGGGAAGGACCCCCTATCAAAGTTACTCACTTGGCGACGGTTCCAAATGCCGTTGCCGAAAGGGGTTGAAAACCGTTGGTATATCACCTCGTCGTACCAGTGTTTGTGTGTGTGTGTGTGTGTGTGTGTTAACGAATCGATCTTTCTTCTTTTAGCCTTCCGGATTGAGCAAATCTTCTACAAGCAGCAGGGCAGTTCGAGGCGCGGCCAAAGGTTGTAGGCTGGCATAAAGTACAACATCGATACCATAAAAAATGGCGAACTGCTTGAACTTAAGAAGAATGCGAACAAGTTCACTCGTCAATTCAGAGTTATTGTCAGGGACCAAATCCCGATCTCCATTCAAGAATGGAAAAAGCCAGCAACGGGAGATCAAGGAGTTACTTTTCTCTCCGAAAGAGCAAAAGATCTGTTTTGGGAATCGCTCATATCACATTTCGCCTTACCAGATCATTTGACAGATGCAGATTGGGAGAAAGTCAGGAAGAGTGCTCTTAAGAACCATAAGAAAACAATATGGGCCGGGTACGTCAAAGTAGGAAAGCAGACTCCAGAATTCAACGCAACACTGGAGAAGGCAAGATATCAGTAGGACACTTTCGTGAAGTTCAAGGAATTGGAGGCAGCTCATGAACGGTCATGAATAAACAAGATTAATGCTGCAAAAAAAGTGGCACCATACTCTGGGACCAGGTGGCTACGAGGTCGGCCGACATAAGTGGGATATCGCTGTGCAACAGATGATTGCTGCAGGGGTCACTCCAGTTACATTGAGTTGGCTCGAAAGGTGCAGGACTTGGTTTTATGCGCATGGGGGGAAGTTGGACCCAAAGACAGGGCTGGTTATGGAGCGGGCAAGTCTTAAAGAAGCCTCTGACGCTTTACTCGTTGCAATAGAAGAGGCACGAACGGGGGCGTTCACGCCCAATAGAGAGAAAGACGAGGTTACCCGCGCCCTGAAGAATCCTGAACACCCGGGACGAACACGAGGCAAAGGCCTTGTTCCGTGGTTTGAGGGGTTTGTGGATTAGAACGCCGATTACAGAAGCCGTGCTGGAAAGAAGCAGTAGGAGGAGCAGAAGAGGTAGCTGGAGGAGGAGAAGAGGAAGCAGGCTGCCTTAACTGGTAGAATCAAAGCACATGGAGTTGGAACGCGCTTTCATAAGGCACCAGGTGCAGATCGACTCTGTTAGCCAGGAAAGGGCGTCTCAGCGGCAGCAGCAAGCAGATCCTGCATTGGATAGCACCGTCCCATCTATGCTGAGAAGCAGCGTGGGTTCCACCCCGGCGATGATGCACTGCTGGCTAGATACTCCGTGGATGATATCCAACACGCGACACCTTGTGAGCTACACATTAAGGTGAAGAACATATCAATGAAGGTGGTGGACGGCTATGCTTTAACAAATCCCCCAGAAGCAACCTTCCATGGCAATTTGATTCCACCTGGCTATGCTCGTGTCGGGGTGGATACAGTGATGTTGGGATATAACGATCGAGAGCTTGACATTCATGGAGGTGTCATCGAGAGCACCCTGGGAGAGGCCATACATCGTATCATTCTATGGAGAAAGGATTGCCTCGTCTTTCCAAGGCCACCGACTCCTCCTCCAAGTCTGCTGCGTCAACCGGCTCCTGCTCCTCCAAGTCCGCCACCGCATCAGTGATACGTCCATTTTGCATCATGCTTTTATATTGATATTTATTGCATTATGGGCTGTTATTACACATTATGTCACAATACTTATGCCAATTCTCTCTTATTTTACAAGGTCTACTTGAAGAGGAAGAATGCTGGCAGCTGGAATTCTGGGCTGGAAAAGGAGCAAATATTAGAGACCTATTCTGCACAACTCCAAAAGTCCTGAAACTCCACGGAAGTCATTTTTGGAAATAATAAAAATACTGAGCGAGGAAAATACCACAGGGGGCCCACCCCTTGGCCAGGAGGGTGGGGGGCACGCCCTACCCCCCCCCCCAGGCGTGCCCCCTGCCTCATGGGCCCCCTGGCAGGCCTCCGGTGCCCATCTTCTACTATATGAAGTCTTTCGTCCCAGAAAAAATCATAAGCAAGCTTATGGGTCGAAACTCCGCCGCCACGAGGCAGAACCTTGGCGGAACCAATCTAGGGCTCCGGCAGAGCTGTTCTGCCGGGGAAACTTCCCTCCGGGAGGGGGAAATCATCGCCATCGTCATCACCAACGATCCTCTCATCGGGAGAGGGTCAATCTTCATCAACATGTTCACCAGCACCATCTTCTCTAAAACCCTAGTTCATCTCTTGTATCCAATCTTTGTTCCAAAGCCTCCGATTGGTACCTGTGGGTTGCTAGTAGTGTTGATTACTCCTTGTAGTTGATGCTAGTTGGTTTATTTGGTGGAAGATCGTATGTTTAGATCCTATATGCATATTAATACCCCTCTGATTATGAACATGAATATGCTTTGTGAGTAGTTACGTTTGTTCCTGAGGACATGGGAGAAGTCTCGCTGTTAGTAGTCATGTGAATTTGGTATTCGTTCGATATTTTGATGAGATGTATGTTGTCTCTCCTCTAGTGGTTTTATGTGAACGTCGACTCCATGACACTTCACCATTGTTTGGGCCTAGAGGAAGGCATTGGGAAGTAGTAAGTAGATGATGGGTTGCTAGAGTGACAAAAGCATAAACCCTAGTTTATGCGTTGCTTCGTAAGGGGTTGATTTGGATCCATATGTTTCATGCTATGGTTAGGTTTACCTTAATACTTCTTTTGTAGTTGCGGATGCTTGCAATAGGAGTTAATCATAAGTGGGATCCTTGTCCAAGTAAGGACAGCACCCAAGCACCGGTCCACCTACATATCAAATTATCAAAGCACCGAACGCGAATCATATGAACGTGATGAAAACTAGCTTGACGATAATTCCCATATGTCCTCGGGAGCGATTTTCTCTATATAAGAGTTTGTCCAGGCTTGTCCTTTGCTACAAAAAGGATTGGGCCAGCTTGCTGCACTTTATTTACACTTGTTACTTGCTACCCGTTACAAATTATCTTATCACAAAACTATCTTTTACCTATAATTTCAGTGCTTGCAAAGAATACCTTACTGAAAACCGCTTGTCATTTCCTTCTGCTCCTCGTTGGGTTCGACACTCTTACTTATCGAAAGGACTATGATAGATCCCATATACTTGTGGGCATCAAGACTCTTTTCTGGTGCCGTTGCCGGGGAGTGAAGCGCCTTTGGTAGGTGGAATTTGTTAAGGAAAAATTTATATAGTGTGCTAAAATTTACTGTCACTTGTTATTATGGAAAGTAATCCTTTGAGGGGCTTGTTCGGGGTATCTTCACCCCGACCGGTAGAGCAAATAGTTGCTCCTCAACCTACTGAACCTACTGAAAATGTTTACTTTGAAATTCCTTCGGGTATGATAGAGAAACTGCTAGCTAATCCTTTTGCAGGAGATAGAACATTGCATCCCGATTTACACTTAATCTATGTGGATGAAGTTTGTGGATTATTTAAGCTTGCAGGTATGCCCGATGATGTTATCAAGAAGAAGGTCTTCCCTTTATCTTTGAAGGGAGATGCATTGACATGGTATAGGCTACGCAATGATATGGGATCATGGGACTATAAACGGTTGAAATTGGAATTTCATCAGAAGTTTTATCCTACGCATCTTGTTCATCGTGATCATAATTATATATATAATTTCTGGCCTCGCGAAGGAGAAAGCATCGCTCAAGCTTGGGGGAGGCTTAAGTCAATGTTATATTCATGCCCCAATCATGAGCTCTCAAGATAAATGATTATTAAAAAAATTTATGCTCGGCTTTCAGACAACAATCGCTCGATGCTCGATACTTCTTGTACTGGTTCTTTTATGATGAAGACTATTGAATTCAAATGGGATTTATTGGAAAGAATTAAACGCAACTCTGAAGATTGGGATCTCGACGAAGGTAAGGAGTCAGGTATAACACCTAAGTTTGATTGTGTTAAATCTTTTATGGATAACGATCCTTTGCTACTCATGTTGATCTTCCTAAGGAGAAGTGGTTTAAATATCATCCTCCCATAGAAGTAAAAGTAGTTGAACCTATTAAATTTGAAGAAAAGACTATCACTTACGACGATCCTATTGTTCCTACTGTTGATGTTGAGAAACCACCTTTCCCTATTAGAATAAAGGATCATGCTAAAGCTTGAACTCTGGTTCGTAAGAGTAATACTAAAACTTATACACCTTCTGAGCAAATTAAGGTGGAACCTAATATTGCTATGGTTAAAGATCCCTTGGCTGATAATATCGATGGGCATGTTATTTATTTCTGTGAGGAAACTGCTAGAATTGTTGGGCCTGGTGCTAAAGATAAACATAGACCTGTTGTAGGCATGCCTGTTATTTCTGTTAAAATAGGAGATCATTGTTATCATGGCTTATGTGATATAGGTGCTAGTGCTAGTGCAATACCTCGTTCTTTATACGAAGAAATTATGCATGATATTGCACCTGCTGAGATAGAAGATATCGATGTTACCATTAAGCTTTCCAATAGAGATACTATTTCACCGATTGGGATTGTTAGAGATGTTGAATTCTTGTGTGGGAAGGTTAAATATCCTGCTGATTTTCTTGTTCTTGGTTCCCCACAAGATAGCTTTTGTCCCATTATATTTGGTAGACCCTTCTTGAACACTGTCAATGCTAGGATAGACTGCGAAAAGGATGTTGTTACTATTGGTTTGGATGATATGTCTCATGAGTTTAATTTCTCTAAATTTTGTAGACAACCCCGTGATGAGGAATTGCCTATTAAGGATGAAATTATTGGTCTTGCTTCTATTGCCGTGCCTCCTAATGATCCTTTAGAACAATATTTGGTTGACCATGAAATGATATGTTTATGAATGAAAGAACGGAAATAGATGAAGTATTCTTTAAACAGGGACCTATTCTGAAACACAACTTGCCTGTTGAAATCCTGGGGATCCTCCTCCACCCAAGGGTGATCCCGCGTTTGAGCTTAAACCATTACCTGATACTCTTAAATGTGCTTATCTTGATGAAAAGAAGATATATCCTGTTATTATTAGTGCCAACCTTTCAGAGAAGGAGGAAGAAAAATTATTGAAAACTCTGAAGAAGCACCGTGCTGCTATTGGATATACTCTTGATGATCTTAAGGGCATTAGTCCCACTCTATGTCGACACAAAATAAATTTGGAGAAAGACGCCAAACCAGCTATTGATCACCAACGACGGCTGAATCCTAAGATGAAAGAAGTGGTAAGAAAGGAAATACTAAAGCTCCTTGAGGCAGGTATAATTTATCCTGTTGCTGATAGTCAGTGGGTAAGTCCTGTCCATTGTGTCCCTAAGAAGGGAGGTATTACTGTCGTTCCTAATGATAAATATGAATTGATCCCACAAAGAATTATTATAGGTTATAGGATGGTAACTGATTTCCGCAAACTAAATAAAGCCTCCAAAAAAAACATTAGCCTTTGCCTTTCATTGATCAAATGCTAGAAAGACTATCCAAACATACAGACTTTTGCTTTCTAGATGGTTACTCTGGTTTCTCTCAAGTACCTGTGTCAGCTGATGATCAAGCAAAGACCACTTTCACTTGCCCTTTCGGTAATTTTGCTTATAGACGTATGCCTTTTGGTTTATGTAATGCACCTGCTACCTTTCAAAGATGCATGATGGCTATATTCTCTTACTTTTGTGAAAGGATTTGTGAGGTTTTCATGGATGATTTCTCCGTCTATGGATCCTCTTTTGATGATTGCTTGAGCAACCTTGATCGAGTTTTGCAGAGATGTGAAGAAACTAATCTTGTCTTGAATTGGGAGAAGTGCCACTTTATGGTTAATGAAGGCATTGTCTTGGGGCATAAAATTTTTGAAGGAGGTATTGAAGTTGATAAAGCTAAAGTTGATGCTATTGAAAAGATGTCGTGTCCTAAGGACATCGAGGGTATAAGAATTTTCCTAGGTCAAGCCGGTTTTTATAGGAGGTTCATTCAGGACTTCTCAAGAATTTCTCGGCCTCTAACTAATCTATTACAAAAAGATATACCTTTTGTCTTTCATGATGATTGTGTAGAAGCATTTGAAATACTTAAGAAAGCATTAACCTCTGCACCTATTGTTCAGCCACCTGATTGGAATTTACCCTTTGAAATTATGTGTGATGCTAGTGATTATGCTGTAGGTGATGTTCTAGGGCAAAGAGTTGATCAGAAATTAAATGTTATTCAATATGCTAGTAAAACTCTAGACAATGCCCAGAGAAATTATGCTACTACTGAAAAAGAATTCTTAGCAGTTGTATTTGCTTGTGATAAGTTTAGACCTTATATTGTTGATTCTAAAGTAACTATTCACACTGATCATGCTGCTATTAAATATCTTATGGAAAAGAAAGATGCTAAACCTTGACTTATTAGATGGGTTCTCTTGCTACAAGAATTTGATTTACATATTATTGATAGAAAGGGAGCTGAGAACCCCGTTGCAGACAACTTGTCTAGGTTAGAGAATGTTCTTGATGACCCACAACCTATTGATGATAGCTTTCCTGATGAACAATTAGCTGTCATAAATGCTTCTCGTACTGCTCCATGGTATGCTGATTATGCTAATTACATTGTTGCTAAATTTATACCACCTAGTTTCACATACCGGCAAAAGAAAAAGTTTTTCTATGATTTAAGACATTTCTTCTGGGATGACCCACATCTTTATAAAGAAGGAGTAGATGGTGTTATTAGACGTTGTGTACCTGAGCATGAACAGGAATAGATCCTACGCAAGTGTCACTCCGAGGCTTATGGAGGACACCACGCTGGAGATAGAACTGCACATAAGGTATTGCAATCCGGTTTTTATTGGCCTACTCTCTTCAAGGATGCTCGTAAGTTTGTCTTATCTTGTGATGAATGTCAAAGAATCGGTAACATTAGTAGACGTCAAGAAATTCCTATGAACTATTCACTTGTTATTGAACCATTTGATGTTTGGGGGTTCGATTATATGGGACCTTTTCCTTCCTCTAATGGGTATACACATATTCTAGTTGCTTTTGATTATGTTACTAAGTGGGTAGAAGCTATTCCAACTAGTAGTGCTGATCATAACACCTCTATTAAGATGCTTAAAGAAGTTATTTTTCCGAGGTTTGGAGTCCCTAGATATTTAATGACTGATGGTGGTTCACATTTTATTCATGGTGCTTTTCGTAAAATGCTTGCCAAGTATGATGTTAATCATAGAATTGCATCTCCTTATCACCCATAGTCTAGTGGTCAAGTAGAATTGAGCAATAGAGAGCTGAAATTAATTTTGCAAAAGACTGTTAATAGATCTAGAAAGAATTGGTCCAAGAAACTTGATGATGCATTATGGGCCTACAGAACTGCATATAAAAATCCTATGGGTATGTCTCCGTATAAAATGGTTTATGGAAAAGCATGCCACTTACTTCTCGAACTAGAACATAAGGCATATTGGACTATTAAAGAGCTCAATTATGATTTCAAACTTGCCGGTGAGAAGAGGTTATTTGACATTAGCTCACTTGATGAATGGAGAAACCAAGCCTATGAGAATGCCATGTTGTTTAAAGAAAAGTTAAAGATGGCATGACAAAAGGATACAAAAACGTGAGTTTAATGTAGGTGATCATGTTTTGCTATTCAACTCTCGTTTAAGATTTTTTGCAGGAAAACTTCTCTCTAAATGGGAAGGTCCTTACGTTATCGAGGAAGTCTATCGTTCCGGTGCCATAAAAATCAGCAACTTCGAAGGCACCAATCCGAAGGTGGTGAACGGTCAAAGAATCAAACATTATATCTCAGGTAATCCCATAAATGTTGAAACTAATATTATTGAAACCGTAACCCCGGAGGAATACATAAGGGACACTTTCCAGAACGTTTCAGACTCTGAAAAGGAATAGGTACGTGGTATAGTAAGTAAACCGACTCCAAAACAGTTCTAATGGCATTTTTTCTCTGTTTTGGAATATTTCGAAAAATAGGAAAATAAGAAGCAGTCCCGGAAGGACACGATGCTTCCACGAGGGTGGGAGGCGCGCCCTACCCCCCTGGGCGCCCCCCCTGCCTCGTGGGCTCCTCGTGCGCTCTCCGGACTCCGTTTTCTTGCATGATACTTCTTTCGGTCAGTAAAAATTCATTATATAATCTCCCGAAGGTTTTGACCCTCGTATCATGCAAATATCCTCTGTCATTGTTTCGAGTTGTTTTTGTAGCAGATTTGGAGCGAGATGTCATCTCAGGACTCCGACGGAGAGAGCTATGTCTCACACCTCATTGCTAACCCAAGGACCTATGGGGATCTATCTCTTTGTGGTCGAACTACGGATGAAGCGGAGGATGCTCATCTAATGAGAATCAACGATTCAAGCTCGGAGGAGGAGGATGTCCCTCTACCTCAACCTGTGGATATGCACGTGAAGTTCAAGAAGTCTAGTCTCCCTAAGAGGGCTAAATCTAACAATTGATCTATTCCTTCTCGTTTTCGGCAGAAAACCAAAGGAGATTTATGTGACAAGATCTTGAAGCTGGAGTCAGAGGTCGATGATTTAAAGGAGGAAATTGCTCTTCTCAATTATAATATGAAGAAGCTGAAGGCACAATTATCCCCATCACCACCTCCGAAGAAGGAGACATAATCACATGGGTATGGGCACTCCCCTTGGCAACTGCCAAGCTTGGGGGAGGTGCTCCGGTATCGTATCACCATCACACTCCTATCTTTGCCGTTTTTCTTAGTTCGATCCTTTTAGTAATATCTTGATCTAGTAGAATAAAATTTTAGTATGATTCAGTTTTGAGTTTTGCTTTATGATCTTTCTATCTAATCGAGTCCGTGAGCTATATATAGTAAAGATTAGTGTTGAGTCAAGGGCTTGATTATCTTGCTATGATCTTCAGTGAATAAAAGAAAAAGAAAGAATAAAAAGAAATCAAAGAGATCATATTGATTTTATGGAGAGTAATGACTTCACATATAAAGAGTATGATGATTAAAAGTTATTGAGAGTTGACAAACATAGTTTTGGTCATCGTTGCAATTAATAGGAAGTAATAAAGAAAGAGAGGCTTCACATATAAATACACTATCTTGGACATCTTTTATGGTTGTGAGCACTCATTAAAATATGACATGTTAAAGGGTTGATGTTGGACAAGGAAGACAACGTAATGGGGTATGTTTTCTTATATCTGAAATAAAGTATATTGTCATGGATCATCCAACATGTTGAGCTTGCCTTTCCCTCTCATGCTAGCCAAGTTCTTTGCACCAAGTAGAGATACTACTTGTGCTTCCAAATACCCTTAAACCCAGTTTTGCCATGAGAGTCCACCATACCTACCTATGGATTGCGTAACATCCTTCAAGTAAGTTGTCATCGGTGCAAGCAATAAAAATTGCTCTATAAATATGTATGATTTATTAGTGTAGAGAAAATAAGCTTTATACGATCTTGTGATGTGGAAGAAATAAAAGCGACGGACTGCATAATAAAGTTCCATATCACAAGTGGAAATATAAAGTGACGTTCTTTTGCATTAAGATTTCGTGCATCCAACCATGAAAGCGCATGACAACCTCTGCTTCCCTCTGCGAAGGGCCTATCTTCTACTTTTGCCTTATTCCTTATGCAAGAGTCATGGTGATCTTCACCTTTCCTTTTTACATTTTATCCTTTGGCAAGCACATTGTGTTGGAAAGATCTTGATATATATACCCAATTGGATGTAAGTTAGCATGAACCATTATTGTTGACATTACCCTTGAGGTAAAAGGCTGGGAGGCGAAACAATAAGCCCCTATCTTTCTCTGTGTCCGATTAAAACTCCATACCCATAAGTATTGCGTGAGTGTTAGCAATTGTGAAAGACTAAATGATAGTTGAGTATGTGGACTTGCTGAAAAGCTCTTACATAGACTCTTTCCCATGTTATGATAAATTGCAATTGCTTCAATGACTGAGATTATAGTTTGTTGGTTCTCATTGAAGTTTTTGATTCATACTTTGCGTTGTGAATAGATTATTACTTGAGCATAAGAAATCATATGACAATATCCATAAATGTTGCTGTTTTAAGAATGATCATGATGCCCTCATGTCCGTATTTTATTTTATCGACACCTCTATCTCTAAACTGTGGACATATTTATCGTTATCGGCTTCCGCTTGAGGACAAAGCGAGGTCTAAGCTTGGGGGAGTTGATACGTCCATTTTGCATCATGCTTTTATATTGATATTTATTGCATTATGGGCTATTATTACACATTATGTCACAATACTTATGCCTATTCTCTCTTATTTTACAAGGTCTACATGAAGAGGGAGAATGCCGGCAGCTGGAATTCTGGGCTGGAAAAGGAGCAAATATTAGAGACCTATTCTGCACAACTGCAAAAGTCCTGAAACTCCACGGAAGTGATTTTTGGAAATAATAAAAATACTGAGCGAAGAAAATACCAGAGGGGGCTCACACCTTGGCCACGAGGGTGGGGGGCACGCCCTACCCCCCTGGGCGCGCCCCCTGCCTTGTGGGCCCCCTGGCAGGCCTCCGGTGCCCATCTTCTGCTATATGAAGTCTTTCGTCCGAGAAAAAATCATAAGCAAGCTTACGGGACGAAACTCCGCCGCCACGAGGCGGAACCAATCTAGGGCTCCGGCAGAGCTATTCTGCCGGGGAAACTTCCCTCTAGGAGGGGGAAATCATCGCCATCGTCATCACCAACGATCCTCTAATCGGGAGGGGGTCAATCTCCATCAACATCTTCACCAGCACCATCTCCTCTCAAGCCCTAGTTCATCTCTTGTATCCAATCTTTGTTCGAAAGCCTCAGATTGGTACCTAAGGGTTGCTAGTAGTGTTGATTACTCCTTATAGTTGATGTTAGTTAGTTTATTTGGTGGAAGATCGTATGTTCAAATCCTATATGCATATTAATACCCCTCTGATTATGAACATGAATATGCTTTGTGAGTAGTTAAGTTTGTTCCCGAGGACATGGGAGAAGTCTCGCTATTAGTAGTCATGTGAATTTGGTATTCGTTCGATATTTTGATGAGATGTATGTTGTCTCTCCTCTAGTGGTGTTATGTGAACATCGACTACATGAAACTTCACTATTGTTTGGGCCTAGAGGAAGGCATTGGGAGGTAATAAGTAGATGATGGGTTGCTAGAGTGACAGAAGCTTGAATCCTAGTTTATGCGTTGCTTCGTAAGGGGCTGATATGTTTCATGCTATGGTTAGGTTTACCTTAATACTTCTTTTGTAGTTGCGGATGCTTGCAATAGGAGTTAATCATAAGTGGGATGCTTGTCCATGTAAGGACAGCACCCAAGCACTGGTCCACCCACATATCAAATTATCAAAGTACCGAACGCGAATCATATGAACATGATGAAAACTAGGTTGACGATAATTCCCATGTGTCCTCGGGAGCGCTTTTCTCTACATAAGAGTTTGTCCAGGCTTGTCCTTTGCTACAAAAAGGATTGGGCCATCTTGCTGCACTTTATTTACACTTGTTACTTGCTACCCGTTACAAATTATCTTATCACAAAACTATCTGTTACCTATAATTTCAGTGCTTGCAGAGAATACCTTACTGAAAACTGCTTGTCATTTCCTTCTGCTCCTCATTGGGTTCGACACTCTTACTTATCGAAAGGACTACGATAGATCTCCTATACTTGTGGGTCATCAGTCAGCCAACTCCTTCTCCAAGTCCGGCACCAACAACATTGCAATCATGCTCATCATTCAAATATTTTGTGCCAAAATTTTATTGACTTCTTCTTCTAGCAATTGAGCACAATTTTCCGATCCATCATTTTCAAGAAAGATATTATAAAGATGATCAATAATATGATGCAACCTCAATTCCATTTTTATGTAGTTTTCTTTTATATATCATAGTGATAAAACAAGAAACTAAAAGATTCGATTGCAAGATCTAAAGATATACCTTCAAGCACTCACCTCCCACGCAACGGCGCCAGAAAAGAGCTTGATGTCTACTACACAACTTGTTCTTGTAGACTCGTGTTGGGCCTCCAACCGCAGAGTTTTGTAGGACAGTAGCTAATTTCCCTCAAGTGGATGACCTAAGGTTTATCAATCTGTGGGAGGCGTAGGATGAAGATGGTCTCTCTCAAACAACCCTGCAACCAAATAACAAAGAGTCTCTTGTGTCCCCACCACACCCAATACAATGGCAAATTGTATAGGTGCACTAGTTCGGCGAAGATATGGTGATAAAAGTGTAATATTGATGGTAGAAATATATTTTTATAATCTGAATAAATAAAAACAGCAAGGTAGCAAATAGTAAACGGGCACAAACACGATATTGCAATGCTTAAAAACAAGGCCTAGGGTCCGTACTTTCACTAGTGTGATTTCCCAACAATGTTGACATAGTTGAATCATACGTAAATCCCTCAAGTGCAGCGTAGAGTTCACTCCAAAATTTCTTGCTATATAGAAATTGTTGTTGGGCATGAAACCACCATAAAGCTATTCTTTAGAATAACACCTTAAGATGCAAATCAACCAAAGCCCTAATGTCACCTAGATATCCCAATGTAACCGCGAATATCCATGGGTTTGATTATACGATAAGCATCACACAATTTCAGGATTATCTATTTGTTCCCAAGGAGTGCCCCATAGTATCTATCGGAAAGTGAAGATGAGAACTTATTCCAACCCCTATGCATAGGCCCTAAAGTCACGGAACCCGCAAGTTGATCACAATAATACACATCAAGTAACTCAATTGGATAACCCAATGTCACTACAGGTATCCTCATGCAAAAAACGTATTAAGTGCTCTCGGATCCTTAAAAACTCAATCCGATAAGACAACTTGAAAGGGAAACTCAATACGAGATAGAGAGGGTAAATACCCCATATGATTCCATCTCTATGTTAACAAAGCCCGCGTTACATCAAGATCATTCCATCTCAAGAACACGAGAGAGAGAGAGATACAACACATAGCTACTTGTACATACCCTAGCCCCGAGGGAGAACTACTCCCTCCTCATCATGGTGGCCACCGGGATGATGAAGATGGCCACCGGAGATAATTCCCCCCTCCGGCGCACCCTGGTGGGTTGTGCCCCGCTCGGGGCACCCCCAGGTGCTCCTCAGGCCCATTAGGTTCCCTCTGGTCCAGAA
This sequence comes from Triticum aestivum, assembly GCF_018294505.1. Classification (NCBI taxonomy): domain Eukaryota; kingdom Viridiplantae; phylum Streptophyta; class Magnoliopsida; order Poales; family Poaceae; genus Triticum; species Triticum aestivum. The sequence goes on from NC_057796.1 coordinate 8,566,253, forward strand.
AAAATCTCCGTAAAGTTTCGTTGCATTTGGACTCCGTTTGATATTGATTTCCTGCAATGTAAAAAACAAGCAAAAAACAGCAACTGGCCTTGGGCTCTGGGTCAATAGGTTAGTCCCAAAAAATGATATAAAGTTGCTATAGAATGATTGTAAAACACCCAAGAATGATAAAATAACAGCATGAATACTTCATAAACTATAGATACGTTGGAGACGTATCAACATCCCCAAGCTTAATTCCTACTCGTCCTTGAGTAGGTAAATGATAAAAGAAATAATTTATGAAGTCTGAATGCTAGCAAAGTGCATAAGTTTGATCAATCATAATTTCAATCACTTTTTCTAGCATCATAACAACAATTCTTTCTTATAAAACTTCTCATGTTATAGTAGAAACCAATTCACATGTTAAGGCAAACAATGATCTCTCTTGAAACTCAACAACCTATGTTCTCAGTCACCAAGCAATTGCAATTCAACTTATTCAACAGAGTTTAAGTAAGAGATCAACATACTCAACCATCTTATAGTCTTCTATGATTGCTAACACTCACAGCATACACATGAGCAAAACGTTTCAACCGGACACATAGAAAGACAGGGGCTTATTGTTTTGCCTCCCAATGTATTCACCTGAAGGGTGATGTCACAATAATAACTCATGCTATCCATATTGAACTCGACATATGTGCCTAGATCTTTCCTCACCACATGATGCTTACCAAAGGAGAAAAATAAAAAGGAATAGAGAGAAAAACTTTGACTCTTGCATAAAAGTAAATACTGAGGTGTAAAAGATAGGCCCCTCGCAGAGGGAAACAGAGGTTGTCATGTGCTTATTTGTTTGTATGCTCAATCCCTTAGTGCAAAAGAACGTCACGTTATATTTCCCCTTATGATAGCAACCTTTATTATGCAGTCCGTCATTTTTATTGCTTTGCCATCATAAGTTCGTACAATGCTCAATTTTCTCTTACACTAAATGATCTAACACTTTTAGAAGCAATTTTTATTGCCTTATTGCACCGATGACAACTTACTTGAAGGATCTTGCTCAATCCTTAGGTAGGTATGATGGACACTTGAAAATAAGATTTGGGTTCAAGGGTTTTTGGATGCACAAGTAGTATCTCTACTTAGTGCGGAATTTTAGGCTAGCAAAGATGGGGGCAAGAATCACATGTTTAAGGATCTGTGACAATATAACTTGTATGTGATTATGAACAAGCATAAACCATTACATTGTCTTCCTTGACCAACGTCAACAATTTTGGCATATAATATTTTTATGGGGGCTCACAATCACAAAAGATTTCCAAGATAGTGTATTCGCATGTGAAAGTTGTCTTCCTTATACTAATTATTCGTGAATTGCTTGTATGACCAATATTGTGATTGTCAAGCCTCAAAAGATTTCACTTTCTAAACCCAATGTGAAGCTACCACTAGGCATTATATGATTTCAACTTCATGACATTCAATTTATTCAACAATTTACTCATAGGATATAAGTGAAGCACAAGAGTAAATGACAAACTACTCCAAAAAGATATAAGTGAAGATCTTGCGGGTAGTTAAGTAAATAGATAGCTATGTAAGGGCTCTCTCTTATTTAAAAGTTTCAGATCTAAGTATTTTATTAAAACAACAATCAAAAACAAAATAAAATGACATTCCAAGGATAGCACACATCATGTGAAGAAGCAAAAATTTAGGGTCAACCGATACTAACCGATAATTATTGAAGAACAAAGGTGGGATGCCTACCGGGGCATCCCCAAGCTTAGATGCTTGAGACTTCTTGAAATATTATCTTGGGATGCCTTGGGCATCCCCAAGATTGAGCTTTTGTGTCTCCTTAATTCCTCTCATATCACGGTTTCCCTAAATCTTAAAAGCTTCATCCACACAAAACTCAACAAGAACTCGTGAGACAAGATAGTATAAACCAATGCAAAAACTTCATCATTCTCTACTGTAGCAAATCACTAAAATTATTATTCCACATTGCATACTAAATGCCTCTGCATATCTAATACTCCTATCCTCGAATAGCATCATTAAACAAGCAAACATATGCAAGCAATGGAAATGTAACAACAATCTGCCAAAACAGTACAGTCTGTAAAGAATGCAAGATTCATCATACTTACCTAACTCCAAAATTTATGAAAATTTACCACACTGTAGAAAAAATTACAGAGCTTAGTGTGCAAGAAGTTTCAACATTTTATCATACTCTGACTTTTCTAGGGAATTTTTGCAACAGCGATAAACTTTCTGTTTTGAAACAACAACATGTATACTTGCAAAATAAGCATGGTAAAGGCTATCCTTGACATTTTTATTGAAAATAAATATGCAAAACATTATTTCTAATAACAGCAAGCAAATCCTAACAAAATAAAATGACGCTCCAAGAAAAACACATATCATGTGACGAATGAAAACATAGCTCCAAATAAGGTTACCGATAATGTTGGAGACGAAAGAGGGGATGCGTTCCGCGGCATCCCCAAGCTTAGTTGCTTGGATATTCCTTTAACATTACCTTGGGGGTGCCTTGGGCATCCCCAAGCTTAGGGTCTTTTCACTCCTTATTCTCCTCATATCGATTCTCACCCAAATCTTGAAAACTTCAATCACACAAAACTTAACGGAACTTCGTGAGATAGGTTAGTATAATAAAGGGCAAACCATTTCACTTTGGTACTGTCAAAGACAAGATTCATAATTGTTTCCACACAATTCCTACTGTAGCATATCATTTCCACAATTTATATTGAGCAATATAAGCCACAGAAACTAGAAAACAAGCAAACTGTGCATTGAAAACAGAATCTGTCAAAAACAGAACAGTCTGTAGTAATCTGTGCTCCAATGATACGTCTCCGTCGTATCTACTTTTCCAAACACTTTTGCCCTTGTTTTGGACTCTAACTTGCATGATTTGAATGGAAGTAACCTGGACTGATGCTGTTTTCAGCAGACTTTCCATGGTGTTATTTATGTGCAGAAACAAAAGTTCTTAGAATGACCTGAAACTCCACGAAACATATTTTTGGAAAATATTAAAAATACTGGAAGAAGAATCCACGTCAGGGGGGCCTCCACCTGTCCACGAGGGTGGGGGCGCGCCTGCCCCCCCTAGGGGCGCCCTCCTGCCTCGTGGGCCTCCTGACGCTCCACCGACCTCAACTCCAACTCCATATATTCGTGTTCGGGGAGAAAAAAAATCAAAGAGATGGATTCATCACGTTTTACGATACGGAGCCGCCGCCAAGCCCTAAAACCTCTCAGGAGGGCTGATTTGGAGTCCGTTCGGGGCTCCGGAGAGGGGAATCTGTCGCCGTCGTCATCATCAACCATCCTCCATCACCAATTTCATGATGCTCACCGCCGTGCGTGAGTAATTCCATTGTAGGCTTGTGGACGATGATGGGTTGGATGAGATCTATCATGTAATCGAGTTAGTTTTGTTAGGGTTTGATCCCTAGTATCCACTATGTTCTGAGATTGATGTTGCTATGACTTTGCTATGCTTAATGCTTGTCACTAGGGACCGAGTGCCATGATTTCAGATCTGAACCTATTATGTTTTCATGAATATATGTGAGTTCTTGATCCTATCTTGCAAGTCTATAGTCACCTACTATGTGTTATGATCCGGCAACCCCGAAGTGACAATAATCGGGACCACTCCCGGTGATGACCGTAGTTTGAGGAGTTCATGTATTCACTATGTGTTAATGCTTTGGTCCGGTACTCTATTAAAAGGAGGCCTTAATATCCCTTAGTTTCCATTAGGACCCCGCAGCCACGGGAGGGTAGGACAAAAGATGTCATGCAAGTTCTTTTCCATAAGCACGTATGACTATATTCAGAATACATGCCTACATTACATTGATGAATTGGATCTAGTTCTGTGTCACCCTATGTTATGATTGTTACACGATGAACCGCATCCGGCATAATTCTCCATCACCGATCCAATGCCTACGAGCTTTTCACATATTGTTTGCCGCTTATTTACTTTTCCGTTGTTACTGTTACAGTCACTACAAAACACCAAAAATATTACTTTTGCTACTGTTACTTTTGTTACCGTTACCATTACTATCATACTACTTTGCTACTAAATACTTTGCTGCAGATATTAAGTTATCCAGGTGTGGCTGAATTGACAACTCAGTTCCTAATACTTGAGAACATTCTTTGGCTCCCCTTGTGTCGAATCAATAAATTTGGGTTGAATACTCTACCCTCGAAAACTGTTGCGATCCCCTATATTTGTGGGTTATCATCCAACCATACTTCTGCTACTCCAAAAATTCTGAAAAATTAGTAAAACATAGATAATTTTTATATCTATCGCCTGTAAAAATTTCAGATCAAAAGCACATTCCAGTGAATTTTCAAATTTCCTAGACTGAGTGCAAAGGTTTCTGTTTTTGCACAGATTCAAGTTAACTATCATCCACACTATCCCAAAGGCTTTTCTTGGCACTTTATTGAAACAAAGACAACAAAACATGATTACTACAGTGGCATAATCATGTGAACACACAAAGACAGTAGGTAAAAGTGTTGGGTTGTCTCCCAACAAGCGCTTTTCTTTAATGCGTTTTAGCTAGGCATGATGATTTCAATGATGCTCGCATAAAAGATAAGAATTGAAACATAATAAGAGCATCATGAATCACATGGCAAGCATATTTAAGTCTAACCCACTTCCTATGCATAGGGATTTTGTGAGCAAACAACTTATGGGAACAAAAATCAACTAGCATAGGAAGGCAAAACAAGCATAACTTCAAAATTTTCAACACATAGAGAGGAAACTTGATATTATTGCAATTCCTACAGCATATGTTCCTCCCTCGTAATTATTTTCAGTAGCATCAAGAATGAATTCAACAATATAACTATCACATAAAGCATTCTTTTCATGATACATAAGCATAGAAATTTTGTTACTCTCCACATAAGCAAATTTATTCTCACCAATAGTTGTGGGAGCAAACTCAACAAAATAACTATCATGCGATTGAAAATTAAAATCATGATGACAATTTTCATGGTTATCATTATTCTTTATAGCATACATGTCATCACCATAATCATAATAGATAGGAACTTCGTTCTCATAATCAATTGTAACCTCCTCCAAAATAGTGGAATCATCATTAAATAAAGTCATGGCCTCTCCAAACCCACTTTCATCAATATAATCATCATAAATAGGAGGCATGCTTTCATCGTAATAAATTTTCTCATCAAAACTTGGGGGACTAAAGATATCATCTTCATCAAATATAGCATCCCCAAGCTTATGCCTTTGCATATCATTAGCATCATGGATATTCAAAGAATTCATACCAACAACATTGCAATCATGCTCATCATTCAAATATTTTGTGCCAATCATTTTATTTACTTCTTCTTCTAGCAATTGAGCACAATTTTTCAATCCATCATTTTCAAGAAAGATACTATAAAGATGATCAATAATATGATGCAACCTCAATTCCATTTTTTATGTAGTTTTGTTTTATAAATCAAACTAGTGATAAAACAAGAAACTAAAAGATTCGATTGCAAGATCTAAAGATATACCTTCAAGCACTCACCTCCCCAGCAACGGCGCCAGAAAAGAGCTTGATGTCTACTACACAACTTGTTCTTGTAGACTCGTGTTGGGCCTCCAAGCGCAGAGTTTTGTAGGATAGTAGCAAATTTCCCTCAAGTGGATGACCTAAGGTTTATCAATCCATGGGAGGGGTAGGATGAAGATGGTCTCTCTCAAACAACCCTGCAACCAAAACGAAGAGTCTCTTGTGTCCCCAGCACACCCAATAAAATGGCAAATTTTATAGGTGCACTAGTTCGGCGAAGATTTGGTGATAAAAGTGTAATATTGATGGTAGAAATATATTTTTATAATCTGAATAAATAAAAACAGCAAGGTAGCAAATAGTAAACGGGCACAAAAACGGTATTGCAATGCTTAAAAGCAAGGCCTAGGGTCCGTACTTTCACTTGTGTGATCTCCCAACAATGTTGACATAGTTGAATCATATGTAAATCCCTCAATAGAGGCGTAGAGTTTACTCCAAAATTTCTTGCTATATAGAAATCATTGTTGGGCACGAAACAACCATAAAGCTATTCTTTAGAATAACACCTTAAGATGCAAATCAACCAAAGCCCTAATATCACCTAGATATCCCAATGTAACCGCGAATATCAATGGGTTTGATTATACGATAAGCATCACACAATTTCAGATTTATCTATTTGGTTCCCAAGGAGTGCCCCAAAGTATCTATCGGGAAGTCAAGACGAGAACGTGTGCCAATGTGAGGCCCTCGATTCAATCGTACACTAATCATACACGCAAATGTGTACGATCAAGATCAAGGACTCATGGTAAGATATCACAACACAACTCTAAACACAAATTAAAATAATACAAGCTTTATATTACAAGCCAGGGGCCTCGAGGGCTCGAATACATAAGCTCGAATACACAAGAGTCAGTGGAAGGAACAATATGTGAGTACAGACGTAAGTTAGATAAGTCTGCCTTAAGAAGGCTAGCACAAAAGCAACATCGATCGAAAAGGCAAGGCCTCCTGCCTGGGAGCCTCCTAACTACTCCTGGTCGTCGATGGTCTCCACGTAGTAGTATGCATCGGCTGTGGCATCTGGCTCCTGGGCTCCGACATCTGGTTGCATCAACCGGAAAGAAGAAGAAAGGGGGAAAAGGGGGAGCAAAGCAACCGTGAGTACTCATCCTAAGTACTCGCAAGCAAGAATCTACACTACATATGCAACATTATCAAAGGAAGGCTGTATATGTGGACTGGGCTGCAGAAATGCCAGAATAGAGAGAAGGCCTACTCCTATCGAAGACTAGCATCTTCAACATCTTCAAGCATCTTGCAGCATCAGAAGAGATAAGAGTAGCATAAAGTAAAGTAGTAGAAGTGTTATCAACCTCGGCCAGAGATCCTTTCTCGACTCCCTGCGAGAAAGCAATCCCAGAGCCATACTATCCATTTATCATCACAGGCCAGGTCTCATCTCAAGTATCCAGTTCTAGTTGTATCGATCGGGATACAACTCCAAGTGTCCGTTACCGTAGGACGGGCTATCGATAGATGTTTTCTTCCCTGCAGGGGTGCGCCAACTTACCCACCACGCTCGATTAACTCTGGCCGGACACACTTTCCTGGGTCATGCCCGGCCTCGGCCAAACAATACACCGCAACGCGACCTAGACTTAATAGAGAGGTCAGCACGCCGGACTAAACCTATGCCCCCAGAAGTCATGGGCCATCTCCCCGGGAACTCCTACACGTTGCAAACGCGGCCGGTGAGCAGACCTAGCTACCTCCTTTAAAAAGGCAGGTGCTTACCAGTCCAACCCGGCGCGCGCCGCTCAGTCGCTGATGTCTATTAAGCTTCGGCTGATGCATACGACGCAGAACGCCCATACTAAGCCCACGTGATGGTTAGTGCTATCAGGCCAGAGGCCCCTTGTATCAAATATCCAAATCGTAGTGGATTTGGAGCACGCGGTAACAAGCAAAGACTCACGAGAGATGTGACCCCGTTGCCCCGCCAAGCGTACTGGTGGTCACGTACTTGCTATGGTCAATGATTTACACGTAATCTTTGGAAAGGGTCCTGGCGGACTATCTGTTCCGAATGACGCTGAGGGACGCGGACCCAAGTGGAAGAAGAAATCTATATTTTGGGACCTCCCCTACTGGAAAGACCTAGAGGTCCGCTTTTCAATCGACGTGATGCACGTGACGAAGAACCTTTGCATGAACCGGCTAGGCTTCTTGGGCGTCTATGGGAAGACAAAAGAAACACCGGAGGCACGGGAGGACCTGCAACGTTTGCACGAAAAAGACGGCATGCCTCCAAAGCAGTATGAAGGTCCTGCCAGCTACGCTCTTACCAAAGAAGAGAAGGAAATCTTCTTTGAATGCCTGCTCAGTATGAAGGGCCCGTCTGGCTTCTCGTCGAATATAAAGGGAATAATAAATATGCCAGAGAAAAAGTTCCAGAACCTAAAGTCTCATGACTGCCATGTGATTATGACGCAACTGCTTCCGGTTGCATTGAGGGGGCTTCTACTGGAAAACGTCCGATTAGCCATTGTGAAGCTATGTGCATTCCTCAATGCAATCTCTCAGAAGGTGATCGATCCAGAAATCATACCAACGCTAAGGAGTGATGTGGCGTAATGTCTTGTCAGTTTCGAGCTGGTGTTCCCACCATCCTTCTTCAATATCATGACGCACGTCCTAGTTCATCTAGTCGACGAGATTGTAATTCTGGGCCCCGTATTTCTACACAATATGTTCCCCTTTGAGAGGTTCATGGGAGTCCTAAAGAAATATGTCCGTAACCACGCTAGGCCAGAAGGAAGCATCTCCATGGGCCATCAAACAAAGGATGTCATCGGAATTTGTGTTGACTTCATTCATGGCCTTAATAAGATTGGTCTCCCTAAATCGCGGTATGGGGGGAGACTGACTGAAAAAGGCACGCTTGGAGGGGACTCAATAATATGGAGGGACGGGCATTCTTGCTCTCAAGCACACTACACAGTTCTACAGAACTCTACCTTGGTGACCCCGTATGTCGATGAACACAAGAACAGTCTATGCTCCAAACACCCGGAGCAGTGTGACAACTGGATTACATGTGAACACATCAGGACTTTCGGCAGTTGGTTGAAAACACGTCTCAGAGGTGACAACACTGTTTGTGATGAGATGTACTCATTGTCCAGGGGACCATCTTCGACTGTATTGACTTACAAAGGATACAAGATAAATGGGAATACATTTTGCACGATCACCCAAGATCAAAAGAGCACCAACCAAAACAGCGGTGTCCGCTTTGATGCAATAACCAAGAGCGGAAAGGACACATATTATGGTTACATAGTGGACATATGGGAACTTGACTACGGACATGATTTTAAGGTCCCTTTGTTTAAGTGCAAATGGGTCAATCTGTCAGGAGGCGGGGTACAGGTAGACCCATAGTACGGAATGAAAACAGTGGATCTGAACAATCTTGGGTACATAGACGAACCGTTCGTCCTAGCCAATGATGTGGCGCAGGTTTTCTATGTGAAGGACATGTCTACCAAACCGAGAAAAAGAAAAGATAAGGAAGCGAACACTTCATACGATGAGCCAAAGCGCCACATAGTTCATGCAGGAAAAAGAGACATCGCGGGAGTGGAGGGCAAGACAGACATGTCCTAAGATTATGAAAAGTTTCAAGAAATTCCTCCCTTCAAAGTCAAGGCTGACCCAAGCACCCTGTTAAACGATGAAGATTATCCATGGTTACGGCACAATAAGCAAAGAACTGAAAAGAAGAAAAAGTGATGATGCCTTTGATCTAGAATATCCTTGTAACAGACGAGTTTCCGTATGAAACCCTGATACTTCGAAAGAGATTGTCCGTTTTGTACACGAAGTGCATCCAGTTTTTGCCGTAACCCTCTCAACCTTTTAGCACATGCTATTTGGGTGAAATGATGATACCATGCCAACTTTCAACCTTTTCAGAGTTCATTTGTAGTGCTTTTCAATTTCAGGGTCATTTAGCTCAAAAAAATAAGTAAATGCATGAAAAATAACAAATGAAGTCAGAAAGGGTTGAAAATTGATGATGTGGCTTTGAATGGTGCATTTTGAACATACAAAAAGTCTGGAATTCAAATAAGTTCAAAAAAATGAAATCCCTTTGTAATAGATGAGTTTTCGTCTGAAACCCTGATACTTCGAAAGAGATTGTCCATTTAATACACGGAGTGCATCCAGTTTTTCCCGTAACCCTCTCAACTTTTTAGCACATGCTATGTGGGTGAAATGATGATACCATGCCAACTTTCAACCTTTTCAGAGTTCATTTGTAGTGCTTTACAATTTCAGGGTAATTTAGCTCAAAGAATGAACTAATATAAAAAAAGAAATGAACTAATAGCAAAAAAATGAACTAATAGCTAAAAGAATGAACTAAAAATAATCAATTAAAATATTCTGTTATGATCAACTAAAACAAAACTATAATATTCTTCAATAGCGAAAAGAAAATCAACTAAAAAACTTTTATAAAACCCTAACAGCAAAAGGAATCAACTAAAAAGCTTTTATAAACCTCTAATATTTTTTAAACTAAAATTATATAAAATTTATGCAACTAAAATTATCAAAGTATTTTATGTTCAAAACAAGAAAAGCACAAAGAATTATCATAAAGAATTTTTCGTTCAAAACTATAGTAGCAAAAAGAATTTTCATAAAGAATTTTTTTGATAGAAACTAAAATAAAAAAAGAATCACTCAAAACATATTTTTATAGTGAGGGGGTTCGATATACCCCCTCCCCGATAACTTCGACATGAGGGGGGGAGGGGTCGCCGAGGGTTCGAGGGGGCGAGGGTCGGGAACTAGCTAGGGTAGAGGGTTGAGGGTCGCCGAGGGTTCGAGGGTCGAGGGGTCGAGGGTCGCCGAGGGTTCGAGGGTCGAGGGGTCGAGGGCCGAGGGTTTGAGGGTCGTCGAGGGGCCGAGGGTTCGAGGGTCGAGGGTCGTCGAGGGGCCGAGGGTCGAGTCGCCGAGGGGTCGAGAGGTTCCCTAGTGTCAAAGTATTGAAGAAATCCATGCCTTCATCATTAGCCGGAAGTAACCGGTTCATGTTGGTACGAAGTTCTGCAAAGTTGTTCTAGAACGGATTCCCGGATAGGATAATCTGCCTATTGGTACGAATTTCAGCAAAGGCCTTTCAAATAGCCATATTCTAAAGGCTCTTGCTGAACTTTGTACCAAAAAGCGAATTATCCTATCTGGGACTCCATTCCAGAACAACTTTGAAGAGCTTCATACCATCATGCGCCTGTTACTTTCGCCTAATGATGAAGACATGGTTTTGTTGAATCCTTTGACACTAGACAAACGTGACATGAGGGGGTCGAAGGTCAGGAACTAGGGTAGAGGGTCGTGGATCGCCGAGTGGTCGAGGGTCGAGGATCGCCGAGGGGTCGATAGGTTGCGTTGTGTCAAAGTATTGAAGAAATCCATGGCTTCATCATTAGCGGGAAGTAACCGGGGCATGATGGTACGAAGCTTTCCAAAGTTATTCTGGAATGGAGTCCCGGATAGGATAATTCATCTTTTTGTACGAATTATCCCATCCGGGACTCTGTTCCAGAACAACTTTGGAGAACTTCGTACCACCATGCGCCTGTTACTTTCGCCTAATGATGAAGACATGGTTTTGTTGAATCCTTTGACACTAGACAATTTTCTACACATCTAGAATGGCGCCATTTTGTTAAATCCCTTGGCGGTCCGGACGTCGGACAATCATGAGAGAGGCGGTCCGGCCCAAACCTTAGAAGCGCTGCCGAGGCCACCCAAATTTACCAAGTTAAAAGAGCGTTGTCGTCGAGGCCACCTCGAACCCTATAAGCGTTCCCGAGGCCACCCCAAACCCTAGAGAAGCGTCGAGGCCACTAATATGATTCCTTGTTGTGATTAGCTAGCTAGGTCTACGTTTGCCACTAATATATCCACCTGCTGTCATGTTTGTATAATAATTGCCATGTTGTAATATTTGCAGAAACAATGGAGCACGGAGGAGACGAGGAAGCAGAACAGGTGTTGGGGGACATAATCGTAGCCGGAGCTAATGTCTTGTCGTATCATAACGACAGCGATGGTCTGGAAGGACAGGGTGAAGAAGCAGGCTACGGTGATCGAACAATGGAGGAGGAGGGACATGCTTATGATGGCTCCGGTGACCGAATGCCGGTGGAAGAAGGACACCGTGACGACGGCTCCGGTGACCGAACGGAGTCCGGCCAGGTATATATATTAATTAAGTCTGTGCTGACTATAGCTAATTGTTGCATTAATTGTTTTGGTATGTACACATATTAACTCTCTTCTTTCTTCTTTTCTAGCCCTCTGAATCGAGCCAAACTTCGGTAACGAGACGAGGCCCAAAGAAAAGGTTGCGCTTGGATGAAAGGTTCACGATCACAGAAATCGCGCGCGATGGCCAACCGATTGCACCCATCCGGACCAAGGAAGCATTTGCTGCTCAGTGCGGGGTTCTTGTTAGGGACATCATCCCGATCAGCATCCACCAATGGTATAAGCCTAAGGAGGAAGACCCTCATGTGTCTTATGTCAATGTTAGGCAGAAAGATCATCTTTGGACCGAGCTGAAGGCAAATTTCACCCTACCGCCAGAGGAGGATCCGGAGAACCCAGTTATAGAGCCATTGGCCAAGGCTCATGCTCTTAAGAAGATGGCGGATCTATTCAGGAGGTGGAAGAATGAGCTGAAAACAAAGTTTGTCGACAAAGACAAGACTCCAGAATTCACCGGCCGGTTTGAGAAGATCAGAGATCACTGGGACGCATTTGTGGCCCACAAGACATCGGACAAGAGTAAGAACATGTCAGCGACAAACAAGATAAATGCTGCGAAGAAGGAGCATCACCATTGCACGGGGTCAGGTGGCTACCTCAAAGCCCGGCCGTTGTGGGCCAAGGCTGAGAATGACCTGCTTGATAAAGGGGTCGAACCAGAGACATTGAACTGGCAAGACCGTTCAAGGACTTGTTTCTTCTGGGTTGGCGGAACCTTGGGCCCTGTAACAGGGAAGTGCGTTTGGATGAATGAGCAAATGCGAATACCCGTCATGAAGCTTCAGGACTATATCGCTGCAACGTAGGAAGGGACGTTCGTTCCGGACAGAGAGAACGACGAGATCACAATGGCCCTCGGGAATCCTGAGCACCCTGGACGGACACGAGGCACGCCAGGCTCCATTCCGTGGAAGGCTGGGTTTCCGGACGCAGGCGGTTACAAATGCCAGGAGAGGAGGAGGAAAATGGAGCAGACCCAACTGCAGAAGCTGCACGCAAGGGTACAAGCGCTAGAGGAACGAGAAGCAGTTCGCAGCAAGCGACCTGCCGAAGCTACCCCCGAAGCTACCCCACCATCTCGGCGGAGAACCAGCGTGGCTTCCACCGAGCTCCTTCAGGAGCCTGTCTTCAAGGCTCCTGCTAGCTACCACGTGGATGCTATCACGGAGTCTCAAATTGCCACCTTATGATGCAATGGCAGCAATTCAAAGTCAAGGCGGCTGTCGGCTCTGTTGCACCTCTTGAACCCGGCGCAACTTTTCACTGCCGTCCGATTCCAGAAGGATATGTTAGGGTGATGGTGGATGAAATAACGGAGGGATTTGAGGAGCTCGAGCTTGACCACCCTACCAGTGAAGGGGAGACTCGGCTGGGTTCTACTCTGAAGACTCTATGCCTATGGCGGAATGAGCTCATCAACCTTCCTAACTGGACGCCTCCGCCTCCTCCTCCGGCGAGTCAGGGCACTCCGCCTCCTCCTCCGGCGAGTGATCAGGGCACTCCGCCTCCTTCTCCGGCGCGTGGCGGCACTCCGCCTCCTTCTTCGCGTGCGCCGGCGCGCCCGAGCAACCAGCCTCCTCCTTCTTCGCCTCGCTAGCAAGGGCGGAAGAGACCCGACGCTGCTCTGGCTGCTCTGGCGTGTCGTAGTCCTTCTCCTCCGCCTCGTAAGCAAGGAAAGAAGACAGCTGCAGACGCTCTGTCTGCTCCGGCGTCTAGCAGTACAGCCAGAGGCGGGAGGCAATACAGATTCGGTCCATCTCTCAAGCCTCTAGAGAAGTTACCATACGAGAGGACGGACGAGGAAAACGCGAAGATCTGTAAAGTCGAAGTGAGGGACTTCTTTGAAGCGGTCAAAGCAAAGAAACATCCACCTTCGGAGGAGAAGATAGATCCGGTGAAAGTGAAGCGCACTATCGATGCCCTGAAGCGACCACCACCTTCTCCGCCACAATCCAACTATGATCATATTATTGAAAGGTTATTTATCGAAGCGGAGTGGTCGGGAAGTACTGATACGTCTCCGTCATATCTATAATTTTTTATTGTTCCATGCCAATATTATACAACTTTCATATACTTTTGGCAACTTTTTATATTATTTTTAGGACTAACATATTGATCCAGTGCCCAGTGACAGTTCCTGTTTGTTGCTTGTTTTATGTTTCGCAGAAACCCCATATCAAACGGAATCCAAACGGGATAAAAACAGACGGAGAATATTTTTGGAATATTTGGAAAAATCGGGAAGAAGAATCAACGCGAGACGGTGCCAGAGGGGGGCACGAGGCAGGGGGCGCGCCTGCCCCCTCTGGGCGTGCCTGCCCCCCTCGTGGGCCCTCCGTAAGGCGGTTGCTTGACTACTTTGGCCGCAAGAAAGCTAATTTTCGGAGAAAAATCTGGGCGAAGGTTTCAATCCAATCGGAGTTACGGATCTCCATATATATACGTAACGGTGAAAGGGCAGAAACAGAACGCAGAAACAGAGAGAGACAGAGAGACAGATCCAATCTCGGAGGGGCTCTCGCCCCTCCCACGCCATGGAGACCATGGACTAGAGGGGAAACCCTTCTCCCATCTAGGGAGAAGGTCAAGGAAGAAAAAGAAGGAGGGGGCTCTCTCCCCCTCGCTTCCGGTGGCGCCAGAACACCGCTGCGGGCCATCATCATCACCCCGATCTACACCAACACCTCCGCCAACTTCACCAACATCTCCATCACCTTCCCCCATGTATCTACAGCGGTCCACTCTCCCGCAACCCGGTGTACCCTCTACTTGAACATGGTGCTTTATGCTTCATATTATTATCCAATGATGTGTTGCCATCCTATGATGTCTGAGTAGATTTTCGTTGTCCTATCGGTGGTTGATGAATTGCTATGATTGATTTAATTTTCTTGTGGTTACGTTGCTATCCTTTGGTGCCCATCATATGGGCGCGCGCGTGGATCACACCATAGCGTTAGTTGTATGTTGACAGGACTATGTATTGGAGGGCAAGAGTGACAGAAGCTTCAACCTAGCATAGAAATTGATACATACGGGATTGAAGGGGGACCAATATATCTTAATGCTATGGTTGGGTTTTACCTTAATGAACGTTAGTAGTTGCGGATGCTTGCTAATAGTTCCAATCATAAGTGCATAGAATTCCAAGTCAGGGATAACATGCCAGCAGTGGCCTCTCCCACATAAAACTTGCTATCGGTCTAGTAAAGTAGTCAATTGCTTAGGGACAATTTCACAACTCCTACCACCACTTTTCCACACTCGCTATATTTACTTTATTGTGTCTTTATCTAAACAACCCCTAGTTTTTATTTACGTGCTCTTTATATTCTTGCAAACCTATCTAAAAACACCTACAAAGTACTTCTAGTTTTATACTTGTTCTAGGTAACGCGAACGTTAAGCGTGCGTAGAGTTGTATCGGTGGTCGATAGAACTTGAGGGAATATTTGTTCTACCTTTAGCTCCTCGTTGGGTTCGACACTCTTACTTATCGAAAGAGGCTACAATTGATCCCCTATACTTGTGGGTTATCAAGACCTTTTTCTAGCTTAGTTGAGGGCAAATCTTTAGATGAGCATGCTTGTTATGTGCGACACCACATATCTGAAAAAGGGAAACTTTTACTGGATCAAATTCATCGTTTGCAATGCTATGCTTGGAATTGATGTGAAATATATGATTTTACTTGTTGTTCTGAAAACCCTAAGAAACACTTTCCCTACCAATGTGAGTTTAGCGATAATGGAATCGTATCTTCGTATGCTAAGGGTGTTTATAAGTACTATGATGTTCAACAAATTGAAGAATTTGTTGCTTTTAAGGGTGCTTATGAAATTGCTTCTTTGATTGAAAAGTATGATGCTACTCTTTACAAGTCTGCAAATTTTGCCATACTTAAATATTGCTATGATAATTATGCTTCTAATCCTTATATTAAACCATATATTGAGGACTCCTCCGCTGTCCAAGAAGAGTCTAATATTTTGCAGGAGTCTATGGAAGAAGAAATTGATGAAACTGTGAGCTCATTGGATGAAAAAGATGATGAGGAGAGCGAAGGGCAAAAGGAGGAAGAGCGGATTAGCTACCCGTGCCCACCTTCTAATAAGAGTAACTCTTCAACTCATACATTGTTTAATTTCCCTTCGTGCTTACCGAAGGATGATTGCTATGATGATTGTTATGATCCCGTTGATTCTTTTGAAATATCCCTTTTTGATGATGCTTGCTATGCTTGTGGCCAAGATGCCAATATGAATTATGCTTATGGAGATGTACTTGCTATATTTCCTTATGTTAAACATGAAATTTTTGCTATTGCACCCACGCATGATAGTCCTATTATCTTTTTGAATTCTCTCGACTACACTATATCGGAGAAGTTTGCCCTTATTAAGGATTATATTGATGGGTTGCATTTTACTGTTGCACATGATGATTTTGATAGATAAAATATGCATGTGCTTGCTGCTCCTACTTGCAATTATTATGAGAGAGGAACTACATCTCCACCTCTCTATGTTTCCAACACGATAAAATTGCAAGAAACTGCTTATACTATGCATTGGCCTTTACTTTGTGTGCATGAATTGTTCTTTTTTGACATGCCGATGCATGGGAAGAGAGTTATACTTCGTCATTGCTTGATATATGCTGCTTTGTGCTCACTACTAAATGCCAAATCATTGCTAATTAAAATTGGCTTTGATATACCTTGGGATCCGGGTGGATTCACTACTTGAGCACTATATGCGTAGCTTAATGGCTTTAAAGAAATCGCTGCCAGGGAGACAACCCGGAAGTTTTAGAGAGTCATTTATTTCTGTTGTGTGCTTTTATATAGTTTAAAAACAAAAAAAATAAAGAGGGGAACCTTAAACTTTTTCAAAAAGGAAAGTGAATGTGAGAAAGACGAGCATTGTTAAAGTGAGAGCTAGCCTTGAACTTTGTTCATGCTCACGGAAACTTTGTGAATCTTGATTACAGAAACTTTTCAACAAAAATAATTATCCCCTTGTACAATTCCATTGTATTATAAAAATAATGTGCCAAGGTTTGCCTTTAGGATGTTTACAATGCTTGTTGGTTTGTGCGGTGCATGACAGAAACGTTGGCTGTAGTGCGCGATTTTACATTTTTTACTGGAACGTCAAATGGTTCTGAAACTTTTTGCACTGTCTTTATATACAAATTTTTTATTTTTGATAAGTTTGGCAGAATTTTTCAAGTGTCAGAAGTTTGGTGAATGTTCAGATTATTACAGACTGTCCTGTTTAAAACAGATTCTGTTTTTGATGCATAGTTTGCTTGTTTTGATGAAACTATCGATTTATATCAGTGGATTAAGCCATGGAAA
Source organism: Triticum aestivum (assembly GCF_018294505.1). Classification (NCBI taxonomy): domain Eukaryota; kingdom Viridiplantae; phylum Streptophyta; class Magnoliopsida; order Poales; family Poaceae; genus Triticum; species Triticum aestivum. The sequence continues at coordinate 8,583,593 of NC_057796.1, forward strand.
AGTTATATTACAGTAGCTACAATGCCAAAACAAAATATGAATTGGTTTGCAACAGTACTTAGAGTAGTGATTTGCTTTATTATACTAACGGATCTTACCGAGTTTTCTATTGATGTTTTGTGTGGATGAAGTGTTCGATGATCGAGAAGGTCTCGATGTGAGGAGAAGAAGGAGAGGCAAGATCTCAAGCTTGGGGATTCCCAAGGCACCCCAAGTAAATATTCAAGGAGACTCAAGCGTCTAAGCTTGGGGATGCCCCGGAAGGCATCCCCTCTTTCTTCAACAAGTATCGGTATGTTTTCGGATTCATTTCATTCATGAGATATGTGCAAATCTTGGAGCGTCTTTTGCATTTAGTTTTCACTTTTCTTTTATGCACCATGCTGGTATGAGATAGTTCTTGGTTGATTTATAGAATGCTCTTTGCACTTCACTTATATCTTTTGAGTATGGCTTTATAGAATGCTTCATGTGCTTCACCTATATCATTTGAAGTTTGGACTGCCTGTTTCTCTTTACATAGAAAACCGCCATTTGTAGAATGCTCTTTTGCTTCACTTATATTTGTTAGAGCGTGGGCATATCTTTTGTAGAAAGAATTAAAATCTCTTGCTTCACTTATATCTATTTAGAGAGATGACAGGAACTGGTCATTCACATGGTTAGTCATAAAATCCTACATAAAACTTGTAGATCACTGAATATGATATGTTTGATTCCTTGCAATAGTTTCGCGATATAAAGGTGGTGATATTAGAGTCGTGCTAGTTGAGTAATTCTGAAATTGAGAAATACTTGTGTTGAGGTTTCCAAGTCCCGTAGAATGCACGTATGGTGAACCGTTATGTAACGAAGTTGGAGCATGAGGTGTTCTTTGATTGCTTTCCTTATGAGTGGCGGTCGGGGACGAGCGATGGTCTTTTCCTACCAATCTATCCCCCTAGGGGCATGCGTAGTAGTACTTTGCTTTGAGGGCTAATAAACTTTTGCAATAAGTATATGAGTTCTTTATGACTAATGTGAGTCCATGGATTATACGCACTCTCACCCTTCCATCATTGCTAGCCTCTTCGGTACCATGCATTGCCCTTTCTCACCTCGAGAGTTGGTGCAAACTTCGCCGGAGCATCCAAACCCCGTGATACGATACTCTCTATCACACATAAGCCTCATTATATCTTCCTCAAAACAGCCACCATACCTACCTATCATGGCATTTCCATAGCCATTCCAAGATATATTGCCATGCAACTTCCATCATCATCATATACATGATTTGAGCATTTACTGTCATATTGCTTTGCATGATCGTAAGATAGCTAGCATGATGTTTTCATGGCTTGTCCGTTTTTTATGTCATTGCTACGCTAGATCATTGCACATCCCGGTACACCGCCGGAGGCATTCATATAGAGTCATATCTTTGTTCTAGTATCGAGTTGTAATATTGAGTTGTAAGTAAATAAAAGTGTGATGATCATCATTATTAGAGCATTGCCCCAGTGAGGAAAGGATGATGGAGACTATGATTCCCCCACAAGTCGGGATGAGACTCCGGACTTTATCAAAAAAATAAAAGAGGCCAAAGAAGCCCAAATAAAAAAAGAAGGGGTCAAAGAAGCCCACCAAAAAAATAAAAAAATAAAAAGAGAGAGAAAAAGAGAGAAGGGGCCATGTTACTATCCTTTTACCACACTTGTGCTTCAAAGTAGCACCATGTTCTTCATATAGAGAGTCTCTTGAGATATCACTTTCATATACTAGTGGGAATTTTCATTATAGAACTTGGCTTGTATATTCCAATAATGGGCTTCCTCAAATGCCCGAGGTCTTCATGAGCAAGCAAGTTGGATGCACACCCACTTAGTTTCTAGTTTGAGCTTTCATACACTTATAGCTCTAGTGCATCTGTTGCATGGCAATCCCTACTCCTCACATTGACATCAATTGATGGGCATCTCCATAGCCCGTTGATTAGCCACGTCGATGTGAGACTTTCTCCTTTTTGTCTTCTCCACACAACCTCCATCATCATATGCTATTCCACCTATAGTGCTATATCCATGGCTTGCGCTCATGTATTGCGTGAGGGTTGAAAAGGCTGAAGCGCGTTAAAAAGTATGAACCAATTGCTCGGCTTGTCATCGGGGTTGTGCATGATTTGAATGATTTGTGTGGTGAAGATGGAGCATAGCCAGACTATATGATTTTGTAGGGATGAGCTTTCTTTGGCTATGTTATTTCGATAAGACATAATTGCTTGGTTGGTATGCTTGAAGTATTATTCTTTTTATGTCAAATGATAGACTATTGCTTTGAATCACTCGTGTCTTAATATTCATGCCATGATTAGATACAAGATCAAGATTATGCTAGGTAGCATTCCACATCAAAAATTATCTTTTTATCATTTACCTACTCGAGGACGAGCAGGAATTAAGCTTGGGGATGCTAATACGTCTCCGTCGTATCTATAATTTTTTATTATTCAATGCCAATATTATACAACTTTCATATACTTTTGTCAACTTTTTATATTAATTTTGGGACTAACATATTGATCCAGTGCCCAGTGCCAGTTCCTGTTTGTTGCTTGTTTTATGTTTTGCCGGAACCTCATATCAAACGGAATCCAAACGGGATAAAAACGGACGGAGAATATTTTTGGAATATTTGGAAAAATCGGGAAGAAGAATCAACGAGAGACGGTGCCCAAGGGGGGCCACGAGGCAGGGGGGCGCGCCTGCCCCCCTCATGGGCCCCCCGTAAGGCGGATGCTGCTCTACTTTGGACGCAAGAAAGCTAATTTTCGTAGAAAAATCTGGGTGAAGGTTTCAATCCAATCGGAGTTACAGATCTCCATATATATACGAAACGGTGAAAGGGCAGAAACAGAACGCAAAACCAGAGGGAGACAGAGAGACAGATCCAATCTCGGAGGGGCTCTCGCCCGTCCCACGCCATGGAGACCATGGACCAGAGGGGAAACCCTTCTCCCATCTAGGGAGCAGGTCAAGGAAGAAGAAGGAGGAGGGGGGCTCTCTCCCCCTCGCTTCCGGTGGCGCCGGAACGCCGCCGGGGGCCATCATCATCACCGCGATCTACACCAACACCTCCGCCATCTTCACCAACATCTCCATCACCTTCCCCCATCTATCTACAGCGGTCCACTCTCCCGCAACCCACTGTACCCTCTACTTGAACATGGTGCTTTATGCTTCATATTATTATCCAATGATGTGTTGCCATCCTATCATGTCTGAGTAGATTTTCGTTGTCCTATTGGTGGTTGATAAATTGCTATGATTGATTTAATTTGCTTGTGGTTACGTTGCTGTCCTTTGGTGCCCATCATATGTGCGCGCGCGTGGATCACACCATAGGGTTAGTTGTATGTTGACAGGACTATGTATTGGAGGGCAAGAGTTACAGAAGCTTCAACCTAGCATAGAAATTGATACATACGGGATTGAAGGGGGACCAATATATCTTAATGCTATGGTTGGGTTTTACCTTAATGAACGTTAGTAGTTGCGGATGCTTGCTAATAGTTCCAATCATAAGTGCATAGAATTCCAAGTCAGGGATGACATGCTAGCAGTGGCCTCTCCCACATAAAACTTGCTATCGGTCTAGTAAAGTAGTCAATTGCTTAGGGACAATTTCACAACTCCTACCACCACTTTTCCACACTCGCTATATTTACTTTATTGTGTCTTTATCTAAATAGCCCCTAGTTTTTATTTACGTGCTCCTTATATTCTTGCAAACCTATCTAAAAACACCTACAAAGTACTTCTAGTTTTATACTTGTTCTAGGTAAAGAGAATGTTAAGCGTGCGTAGAGTTGTATCGGTGGTCGATAGAACTTGAGGGAATATTTGTTTTACCTTTAGCTCCTCATTGGGTTTGACACTTTTACTTATCGAAAGAGGCTACAATTGATCCCATATACTTGTGGGTTATCAAGTACTATTACTGATCGAAGGTTAGCAGAACGACGAGCTGGGAAAAAAATTGCCCAGCTCGGCGAACAAGCGAACCAATCATGCCCCCCGCTTAAGGTGTCTAGCGATATCATCGCTAATCATCCAGAGATTTTTGCCCATTACCAATATTGGAGATTACCTGCCCAACGTTGTACAATATGATACAATGGAGGTGGACGAACACAAATACCATTACGGGAAGCCTCTCATCAAAGATGAAAGATCTCTAACAACGATGATGCGAAGATTCCATGATTGGTACATGAAAACCTGCAGAGAGTCTGGGGGAAGGATACTTTGACGCTCGGAGTTAAAGAGGAGCATGACCTCGTTGGAATTGAACTGTTGACTCTTCCATTTGAGGAGTTCTTCCAGTTTTTCAATCAAAAAGCCCTCGATTAATTAACGGTCACTTGCTACTGTCTGTAAGTACTACTTCTGTCATTAAGTCTCTATATATAGCTCAGCTCTTGCATTGCATGTATCTATAATTATCCTCACTATATTATGCAGATTGAAGATCGCCGAATTGAAGAAAAGACAAATCGGTGATATTGGGTTCATAACACAAATCTCATAGATGAATATACGGTTGAATTTCATGCCAAAGATACCGAGGCCAACTTGCTACGATCGTTGGTAAAAAATCAAAACAAAGATATAATACTCTTTCCTTATTCGGTTTCTCTTATTTGTCGAGGTTATAGTAATGTAATTGATGAGTTATGCATGCGTGCGCAGCTTTCATTATATTCTCCTAGAGATTAAGCTTGAGCAGGGAGGGTCTTAGACTCGAGACGAAAAGATCCCCAGGAGTATGCGGACATAACTGAAATCCTCGAGAAGTAAGTTAAATCGATCATTGTCGCACCATATCAGCAACTTTGTTCATTTCCTGATATCAAGTAATTGTTTTCTTTGTCTGGCAGGGTTTGGAAAAAATTCACCGCAAAAACTCCGGGACTGCCGGGGAAGCTGCGATTTACACACGCGAAAGTAAGTACGTACTACTAGCTAGTTCCGCGCATCTCCTAGTGATTCAAGCGCTAGTTTCATCAATACCATTTAGCATGCTTGCTTATCAGTTTGATTGACCTCTATTACTTGTAAAGTGGTTGCGGCAAGAAACCGGGAATAATTACCATGGATACTACGCTTGCGAGTCCATGCGCCACACGACCTGTGAGCGGGGCTACTCTAAAAAACAATATGAAGTGGGTAAGCAATAATATTCATAATTTTATTTTATTACCATCATTTGTGTTGAGTTTCATTCATTCATATATATGTATTGACCCCCTCTTCAAATTAGATGTTTCAGATGCGGGATGAACTCCTAGCACAAGATCGCATGCGAGCAATTCAAGAGGAATTGGCGGGATTCTTTCTTGACCACGTGATCAATAAAGACGGAGAATACCATGTGGAACCTGAGTCCATATATAATTAGGGGATTATATTGTAAGAGATCTTATATTGTATATATGTAGCCAGTAGTGTCGGATAGATATACGAAAACTTGTTGTTCGACCAATCTCTCGCAGAAGGAGAGGTCGATATCACTTCTCTCTATATGCATATGTTCATGACGATCTTCTGTACTTAATGGTTTCCTTCATTTGCTTAGTAGCTAGCGTGTCGAGTCCTCTCTATACGTATAGTACGTAGCGTCGACCAAGCACGGAGATAAGAGAGGACACTTCTCTCTATTAATTAGCTAGCTAACACAATATATGAAACACCTAAATTAACCCTACAAAAACCCCCAAACCCCCCGCCCCCTCTTTCAGAAAAAAAAAACAAAAACCCTAGCCTCTGAACTGCTGACGCGTGGTAGCTTATTGGTCCCGGATGGTGCTATCAACCGGGACAAAAGGCCCCCCTGCCAGGGCAAGCCGCAGCGGCCACGTGGAGCCCCATCTGTTCCGGTTGGTATAAGAACCGGGACTAAAAGTGTAGGGCTTTAGTACCGACCCTTCAGTCCCGGATCCCGAACCGGGACAAATGGGCCTTATGAACCGGGACAAATGGCCCTTTTTCTACTAGTGGGACAGACATTTGTCTTATTTGTCTCATGCCATCGGCTTAAATTGGACAGGACAATCAGCAAAGTGAAATGGCAGAACCATGGCCATCCTATTCATAGTCATCTCGTGGGAAAAAGAAGCGACGACGCTCTCCTGATGACGATGCCACAAGTTCACAAGGCAGAACCGAGAACAGCACGAGCCTTGGTTTGCCACTTTCTCTGTCTAATTTATTCTCCTCTGTTAGAGTAAATTACACGGTGGTCAATAAACTTGATCAAGTGTGTCAAATAGGCCACCGTTCTCTTAATTTCCACATTTAGATCAAACTAAATCAAGTGGGTCACCGCGGCTGCAGGCCTTGGTTTCCTCGGATGTCGCTGGTTGGGTGGGCAAACACGATCAGGGGGCTCAAAGCGAAAACAAATCAAATGTATAAAACAAAAGAAACAAGAGAAAGAAGAAGAAATCAAAAAATAAAAAATAAATATTTGCCGAGTGCAATAAAAAACACTCGGCAAAGAGAAGACACAAGAAAATTTAAAAAGAAAAAAGAAATGTTTGCCGAGTGCAAAAAAAGGAACTTGGCAAAAATTTCTTTGCCCAGTTCAAAAAGAAAAGGAACTCGGCAAAGATTTCTTTGCCGAGTGCAAAAAAAAATTATAAACTCAGCAAACATTTGTTTGCCGGGTGCAAAAAAAACTCGCCAAAGATTTCTTTGCCGAGTTCCCCGAAAAAATGCGCTCGGCAAACCTTTTAAACTGGGCAAAATCCCAGATTCTAGTAGTGTGTTCACAAGATTACATCAGGAATTGCAATACACAGGAGAAGAAATTAAGTTAAAAACAGTCAATGAAACCTAGAGCTAGCATACTTGTAGCACACACTCACCTCTATGTACACATACAGTTATCAGCCAACTCAATTAAGATGTAGAAATGAGAATTGAACTGAATGGACAGCAGAGGAAAAAGAAGGGGTTGGTCGGTTGGACATAAGAATGCTGCCCAGTGCCCACCTCACTTGCGTTGGGCCTGTCGCGCGGTGGCGATGAAGTCCGTACATGTTGGTGTGGTTTCCTGCAGCGGGGGAGGAGAGCATCGGCGACCGGACTGAGATTGAGGTTGAGGCGTGAGGGTGAGGGGAGAGGGCATGTGATGTGAGCCTCCTCCGTTTGAATACCTGGGAAAGGGATGGGTCTCATGAATCTCGATGCAGCGTACGTAGTAGGCGACTAAGAGCGGTTCTGCTATCCATGGTCATCGCTGAGTCAAGATCCCACACCTGTGAATTAAGCAGCACGCTCCCCAAAATAATAAGAGCATCTACGCATTCATGCAGGGACAATTTGATGCTCTGACGCATTCACGCAGTACATGTTTCGAACTGAGACCTGGATTATCGTTGAAACCGGGCACATGCTGTAAGCATTACTAGGATCCCAACTAATTAGACAGTAGCCATATATTTGACATTGAAAATGAATGCCTGAACATAATGAAATCACAATCCAATAGTGGTACGTAGGTGAGCCACACAAAGGCTTTCAGTGACTTAACAGCCAGTACAATACAACTGAAATATATAAGAGAAAATAACATGTAGTATACAGATCCCAAAGCACATGCCAGCAGAAGTACGTAATCTGAACAAGAAAGTAATGCAAAATTTGAAGTCTTAGCAATATCAGACCACAAACCAATAGCAGTCTCACAGTAAGTGCCATGTTATTACAAAGCCATATTAATTAAACACTTCACAAGCACACCAGTAGTAGTACATAGTTTTTCTTTTCATACACACAAAGAAGCAGTGTGAAAAGCGAAGCAGTAGTTGTCGAATCTTTGATGCGAGGAGCTAGCGGCACGAGTCTTGAAACAGCAGTTATGAATCCTTCATTCCGGCGACCTGAAAATATAGCAAGCAACTCAGCGCCAACACATGTTGAGATGCAGTCGGGAACTAGGCACTAATGCAGACAATATATAGTTGGCAGGGAGTGACTTACATACACATTGTGCGGATCAGAAAGCATAAGTCAAGCTCTGAGAGAATACCGAAACTGGCGCATACCACCAATTCTACGAAGAATAGATGCTGGAGGGTTTCGAGGAACTTAATGTCAAGTGGGACCTCTGTCATGCTGTTGAGGTTGACTAGGTGTAATTTTTCCAGAGTCGCCATAGCACCTTCCTCTATTTCTATCCTCTTCAGATGAGGAAGGTCCTTTAACAGAAGAGTCTTCAGGTTGGGGAACCACCCCATGCGAAATACCAGCTGCTCTCCGTTGTATGCATTTATCAAGAACAGCTCCGTCAAATTTGTCAACCTGGAGAAGGATGACAGGGGGTCTTGTATCAGTCCTGACCAGTTTAGACGCAATGCATACAAGTTTCCACCTGCAGCTTTGAAGACGAGGGTCTCATGTATGGTCTGTTCGTCCAATTTTCCTCTCAAATGTAGCTTCTGCAGATTCGGTGGAAGGGCATTCAACCGGAGAACCTCATTCTCATCACTTGCGGTCACCTCTAGGTAGGACAAAAACTGCATCTGAATAAGAGACTCACAGAGGCGTTCACAGTAGATTCTCTTCACATTCAATAACCTCAGGCTTCTCATTTGCCTCAGCTCTCCCAGTTGTCTAACAGAGTCATCCTCTGCCTGCAACGCCTGTAGTGTCTGCAGGTTTGTCAGGTTACCAAGACCCTTGGAGATGAGTACACCACTGCACGCCTGGAGAGCTCTATGAGATTGATCACTCCATTTCTGAGAAAACAAGTGTCTAAGCTTCTTCAGTTTCACAATCCCACTGGGCAACTCACGTATCTCTGATCTAGAAAGGTCCAGTGTCAACAAATTTAGAAGCTTCTCGACAGAATTCGGGAGCATCTTCACTTTAGAATTACGTAGACCCAAATGGCGGAGATTGAAGAGATCCCCAATAGCATATGGAATCTTCACAATTGGGAGACCACTTAATTCTAGCACTGTCATATATCTTGACTTCTCACATAACAGAGGCAGCAGAGTGAATGATGGCATAGTATCGTCCAATGCTGTCATGGATCGTAGCTGGTGTAAACTTGAAATTGATTTCTCAACATCCTTCGTTAGTGTGTGTACTACCAATCAACGCCCCCCATTCTCAAGAGACCCTCCACATTTGTCTTCCTCGTATGTAACACCAAAACTGTCACTCTGGCACAAATCAACTGCTAATTCACGTATAATATCATGCATTCTGAATTTCTTTATCCTACCAAATGAGTTCCTTTCAACAAGTTGTAGCATGTTCCTGTGAACCAACTCCTGCATATATCCTTCTGCCACTTCTTCTAATGTGCTTGCACCCCTCTGCTCGATGAACCCCTCTGCTATCCATAACCGTGCAAGCTTTTTTCTCTGGAAAAGATGGTCTTCTGGAAATAAGCTGCAATATAGGAAGCAACTTTTCAAATGTGTCGGAAGGTAGCTGAAACTCAAATAAAGAATATTCCTGACATGTTCCATGCTTGGATTGTTAACTAGCTCCCAGTCCAGCTGGTCATGTATTCGCTTGAATTCCACTTTGGTCTTCTCGCGCATGAGGAGCAGCCTACCAACAGCGACAATTGCAAGAGGTATGCCTTTACACTTGCTGACAATTTCCTGGGCTAATTGTGTGAGTTCATCAGGGCATTTATGATTTGTATCTCTCGAAAACCCCATCTTACAGAAGAGCTTCCATGAGTCATCTTTTGATAGAGCTTCAATTGTTATCCTCTGGTCTTGGAGAGCATGGTGAGCTACACTATCAATGCGTGTTGTCACAAGTACTCTACTCCTCTTCTGATTTTGAGCGAGTGCTCCAAATAGATCATTGAGAGCTTCCGGAGCCCAAACGTCATCCAATATGATGAAATATTTCTTGTCCTGTAGGAAGGTCCTTAATTCATCTTGAAGGCCATTAATGTCCATGTTGTTGATGTTACCAGGTGTGTCGTTTCTGTTTTTGTAAAGTTCAGTAATCAGACATTTCAGGACATCTTTTATGGAATAAGTTTGAGAGATGGAGACCCATGTATGGCATTCAAACTTTTCTCTCTCTTTCTTGTAGACATTAGCAGCCAAAGCTGTTTTACCCAGCCCTCCCATTCCATGCAACACTATCACAGAACGTACCAAATCATCACTTCCCAAATACCCCTCAAGTTTTTCTCTGTTTGTATCCACCCCCACAAGATCTTCTGCATCAAGGGAACGTGAAATGCTTGCGAGGTGTTGGGACCTCTCAACAATGTAACTCGAGTCACCGGGATCCCAACCACCTACCATTGGAACCCACCTATCTTTAGCCTGGAAGAGGTGCACAAGATTGATCTCTGCTTCCTTAACAAATAATGCTATCCGGTTCAAGGAAAGCAACACATTTGGTCGCTTGAATCCTTTCTTCAGATAGGCACCCCATCCAGTATCATGTTTATGACCAACAAGATGCAAATACTCGTCCACAATGTCCTCGATCCCGTGTCCAAGCCTTCGCAACTCTTGAACCCAGAATCCATAGTTCTGATTCTTCAGATTCCGGACATCCACCCGGCAAAGAAATCCATGCATTAGCCTGAGTTCACTTCTAATGCGACCCATCCTACCCTGAAGCTCTGTTAGTTGTGCAATGGACTTTTGGAACTGTGAGCTAGCCTGCTTCAGTGCTTCATTCCCTAGAGCAACGCCAATCTTTATCACAGCTGAAAGAATCACTACCTCAGCCATTTCCTCCTACTTTGTCGCAGGTAGATTTCACAGTATGTAACCCATGTGTCCTTATAGATCATTTTACATTATTATCTACAAATAAAAAGTGCATTGTAGTAAGATAGGTATTAAGCATCAAACAAGAAAACAACAAAAATGTGCAATGGTTCATTGTGATAAGAGAACTATATACTCCCTCCGTTTCCTAAATATAAGTCTTTTTAGAGATTTTAATATGGACAGTTCCATATTAAAATCTCTAAAATGACTTGTATTTACGAACGGACGGAGTAGTCTATAATATTACCATACTTTTATGTGACAAAACTACGCTGAGGCTAGTGGTAAACCTGTTGCACCCAGGCTTGGTAGGTGTATTTAGAGTTATGAAATACTGTGGCAAAATATGTGGACAGAAACCCAACCTGGGCTAGAACGCTAGGGATTGCCCAATATTGATGAAAGAAAGAAGCATTTTTGAGTCAAATTCCCCAACCCTGGCCGCCATGCCCCCCCCCCCCCCCCCGCCGCCGCCTTAGTCCCCCACCTTTCTCCAGTCCGGCAGGCTCGTCGGCGATCAGAGGAGTGGGGATTCACCCCCCTTTCATTTTTCATAGTTCTAGTAGGTCCTCGTTTCCCATAGGTTTTGGTACCCTGGCGGCACCGACAAGGTGGCGGCGGGTTGGCGTGTTGGAATAAAGTCTCTCCGGCCTCTTGCTACATTGTTGCACTACTGGAAAAGGGCTTATAGGTGAACCCCAATGAGTGGTGGGCGAGACGGGGCACCCACCACAACTTTTTTTGAAAACAAGCCGTGGCAGGTACCCAAACCAGCCCGTCATAGCTAATAGACTAACTGTGAAGGGCAGAACACGTGACCCGCCACAGGTATATTCACCCTAGCGGGACTTGTCTGCGTAACTCAGTAGTGACGGGCTCTACCTAGGGCCCACCACAGGTAGATGACTAAGCAGTGGCGGGCAGTGCCTCGCAACCGCCACTAGTTATCCTTGCCAGATGTCCACTTCTATCAGAATATAGCTGTGGCGGTTGCTCGTTGCCGCCCGCCGCAGCACGAACACAGTTTATCAAGCCACGTGCACCCCCATCGCCCCCCTCACTTCACTCACTCTCCCTCACCCTAACTCTCCCCCATGGACCTCGCTCTTGGCGCCATCGTCGCCTCTGCCTTGCCGTCCTCTTCGCCGGCCCTGTCGGCCCTGTCGTTGTCATCGCCATGGGATCCGGTATGATCTCATCGTCCGTGCCATCACCCACACCAACGGCCGCGGCCACCACCAAAACCAACGGTCATGGCCACCACCCACATTGGTAGGGGAGCTATAGGGTTAGAGTTAGGATTACGTGGGTTACGTCTAGGGTTTGTAGATCGTAGATTGTAGTTACATTCTTTGTTCGTAGATTATATGAACTTTCTTATTCCTATTCGTAGATCATAGACAGTAGATTATAGGAACTTTCTTTACAGGGATTCATACAAATGCTTTGGCGAACCTTGATTTATTTCTGTTTCGCCAAATTTCTAGCACTTAATATGTCCATGTTAAAGCAGAGTTCTGCCCAAATTTTAATGTAGTGTTGTTGGTATTGTTACTTATATTCTTTGTTCGTATATTGTAGGAACTTTCTTATTAATATACGTAGATTCTAGACAGTAGATTATAGGAACTTTCTTTACAGGGATTCATAATATGAGCTAATGTTTTGGCGAAAAGTTGATTTATTTCCGTTTCGCCAAATTTCTAGCACTTAATATGTCCATTTTAAAGTAGAGTTCATGCCCAAATTTTAATGTAATGCTGTTGAAACTGAGTCATGTAGCTATTTAATGTTTTTTCTACAGGTACTCCCTTCGTTCCAAAGTAGATGACCCAAACGTGGTACAAACTTTGTACCAAGTTGGGTCATCTATTTTGGAATGGAGGGAGTAATACTTAACTAGTCTGCTGATATTGTTAGATACATTTTTTATCGGGGGGCGGGCAAATTCTCACTCTAAATCCACATGCTGAGATGAGAGTTGTTTTCAAAGGAGGATACCCACTGTTGTCATAGGGGTCGTCCTTCCTCTTCTCCTCCCGTGAAAACTTCGTAAAGCAGGATGAGAATGTGAAGGACGACCTTCACTAACGGTCGAAATAACATTGAGTGTATATCATATATACAACGACTTGGGAGATGAACTGATTGTTGTCGTAGAGTGTCGTTCTGGCCTCCTCCTCTGATACATTGGTAAAGGGGGAGGAGAAGGTGAAGAACGACCATCACCGACAGTCGAAGTACCATTCATGGAGTGCCCAACATATGTACAACCACTTAAGAGTGCGAATTGCCCACCCGATGAAAGACATCCAGACCGTACACAGTTTTAATTATCTTCTTATATAGTTGCTTTTGTATAAATCAGACCGTACACAGTTTTAAATGTCTAACTTTCAACTTTTGCAATTTAGACGAAGGAGCCAACAGGCCTCGTTACGACTCCTACAACCCTAGTTGTCATATCTTGAGGCTGGTTGGGCACTCGATGTTCGCGCTCACCTATGCAGAGAGGACTCTAGTAGACACCCAGAAGGCTCTACAATACGCCAAGAGCGATGAAGGATCTCCCGATCTTGCGAGGGAACCCACTAGATGCCGCAAAGCTGTTACAGAGAGTGCGCGAGGAGCCATTGAGGCTGTCGAGACAGTTTTTGAAACTGCCCAGTCCGCCCTAGCCGCGGTCAAGAAGATGATTGGAGACGATGAAAACTCTTCACATAGCTGAGCTTAATTGGAAGTTGTTATGATGGAGCTGAACTTTTGTTTGTCAATTGTTTGTGCAGTGCCATAATGTGGTCTCTATGATCGATGCTCTTAATGTAGTTTCTCTGTTTCTATGAAAATTCCTATAGACTTTGCTATATGTACTTGGGCAACTTGTTGTTAGCTTGCTGGTTATATGTATAGTTTTGCAGGGAAGCCCAGGTTGCCGGGCCCAACCACAACATCTAGCTGCGGTGGGCGAGGGAATTTGACCGCCACAACTACATCATCTACCTGTGGCGGGCGGAAGGACATGCCCGTCACTGGAGGTGCTCTACAGGTGGCGGGCATGTGCCCACCAGTGATGGGGTACTAGCAGCGGCGGCAGGTCGGTGGCGGGCAGGCCTGGGAGCCTGGCCTGGCACTGCTGGCCTTTTTGCCCCCGTCACTTTTAGGCATTCCTGCAGTAGTGATGACATCGAACCTAGCGCTAATGAAGGGCATGTATGGGAAGGTGTTGTCCGATCTGTTGGCTCTATTCGGATCTTGGCTTTTGGTGCGGGGACTTTGACCTCTTTGATTGATTTATTATGCGTCATGGTCCACTTTCTCCAACCCTTTGGACTGATAGTGGAGGATTGCAAGCATGTGCTTCCTTGGGTGATGCCCCAACCTATATACCTTCAACAGTTGCTACATCTCATTATAGAGTGGCTATTGCAGCCATCAAAGCCTTGTATGGTGAGAGCGTTTGCAGGTGTTCATTTCCCTTGCTTCCAGTTTAGTGTAATTTTCAAGCTCCGGGGGAAGGCATATTATCGAAGGAAGAAGACAAACAATATGATTTCCATTGTAATTTTATATTTTGCTGGTCTTTTGGCATATTGTCGTCTTTACATTGTAAGAGCTACTATTTGCCTTGATAAATATTAGTTATAAGATGCCCTTTGGATGTCTTCTCTCTAAAATATCCCCTCTATCAATGTAGTTTGGACAAAACTCGTTTTGTGGAATGACACCCCTGGTATCCTTTGTCCATCAACAACAATATCTCCAACAAAATGTGGCTTCCAAAAAAATCTGTCTTTCATCTCCTATGTAGGTTATTATATATATATATATATATATATATATATATATATATATATATATATATATATATATATATATATATATATATATAATATATATACTTGGTCTATCCAGTAAAGGCCGAATGTCAGACTTTTTTTCACGGATAACTGTAGCCTATAGGGAGAGGGGGGAGATTTGATATTTGGAAGATAACTACATAGGTGGTTTGTCGTCGTTCAGTTATCAACACCCTACAATGTACAATTCCACTTAGTGTATTTATCATGAGTACCAGCATAGGGTCGAAGTTGGTCGCTTTGTAGTTAAAGCAGCAGGTAGCATGCATTACCAACAGCCCAGAGAAGTATAAATTATTTGGTGCATATAGTCCACTGGACAGTTCTCTATACAGTCTATGTAAATTCGTGCGACCATGCATGGTAAAATATTTTCCCTTCAATTATTATACTTATAATCAATATATACTTTTACAACTATATGTAACAAAATATAAAATCATATGTATTTTTAATATTTGTTATCATGTTATAACCTCAAATTTGACTTCTGCTTCGGTACAGGCCCCCTAACCACATCAACGAATGAGATGTCTCCATACCCTTCATAATAAAGGGCAGGATGATCTTTTTTAAATACGTCGCCCGCGGCGATACGCGGCATGTGTGCATACCGCCTGTACACGATGCACTCAGCTTTTTTCCTCTTTCTTTTCAAACTAAAAAAAGTTTGGGCGACTTGAATTGTAACTCATGACCTCTTCATTCACGGAGAACCGCACTAACCAACTAGCACATCCTAATAATTATCCCTATTTACTTCTTTTTTTTCTTTTCTTCTTCTTCAGTATGGCGGAAGCCCCAGGATTAGCTGGGCCGGCCCATTATTGAACGGGTCTTTGTCCCAGTATTTTCTTATCATTTTATCTATTTTTTCTATTTCTTGGTCATCTTTTTGTTATTTATTCATTTTGTCAAAATGTTTGCACTAATACAATTTTTTAAAAATTTCCAGAAAAAAAGTTTGCTTCTAAAATTTTGACCATAAAATACAATTATTCGAATTTACAAAAAAGGTGAAATTTCAAAAAAGTTGTACCTACCAAAATTGCTTAGAATTTCAAAACATTAGAAAGTGGGAACCAAATTTTGAACATTTTTAACAAACATAAATAAATTTGTTATTACAAAGAAATTAAATAAATATGAATAAAAATTTGTAACAATTTTATAAAAAAATTATAGAATATAAATATTCAAAAATTTAAATATTGCACAGAAATTTCAGACAACAATTTGTGTCTTTTAAAATTGCTCAGCATTATAAAAAATGAAAATATTTTCAAAAGACAAAACACATTTTTGCACATGGACATTTTAAAACTTATTGAACATTTTTATTCACACTAGCAACATTTTTTCAACTTTACAAATATGTTTTAAATTGCGAACATTTTTTAATTTTTAACATAGATTAATAATATGACCAAAAATTCAAACGCTATAAAATTTGGAAATTCTCAACATTTCTTATACTTTTTGAACATTGATTAATAAGTACAAAAAAACAAATTCTGAACATTGTTTTGACAATAATTACTTGGAAAAACTAAACAAATTTGTAAAATATGAAATATTTTGAAATTATGAATAAATTTTTTAAATTCTCAGATTCATGAATTTATGAAAACAGGAAGGATAAAGCAACAGAAAAAATAGGAGAGCAGATAAAAAAAGACAGTTTAGGAACCTCCTAGAAGGTTCACAAAACCGGCTCGGAAGTTGAGGTTCCCAAAACCGGAACAATGTTTTTTCCAATTTCATTTAGGGATTATTATTTGAAAATTTGGGAAAATTTTCAAATAAGTGATGTTTTCATTTATTATTTTAAGTTGTATTCCTTTGTATTTATTACTTATGTTAAAATCGTAAAACAAAAGTTTTAAGTACCTATTTAAATGATGATTTTGGATACCCATTTCCTTCAAACATGGTATGAATACATGCCATGGGCATGTCCATCTGCGGCAAAAGTTGGGGTCATTTCAAAAATACTGATGAAAATATTTATGAATATTTTCTGAAATTTCTGAACATTTTTTAAAATTGCAAACAATATTTAAAAACTAGGTCATTTTTTGTATTCCAAACAACATTTCAGACTTTTTAAGAGGATTCAAAAAGAATAATAAAGTTCAAAAACAAGAAAGAGGAATTAATAAAAAATGTTAGGCTCTAGCACAACTAGGCAACGGTATTGCTCCTCCTTTATTCTCCTCCTGTTAGTTTTCAGCTAGCGGATTCCTTCACTTCCTTGTATGACTTTGTACACGGCCTTTGTCGTCCTCGCCCTATTTTTTCAAAGACCCAGGAGGAAAAGGTGCTCTCTTGTCACGATTAGGCACCCAAAAAGCTTTATCTTTTTTACTTGAACAAATCTCGGTTCAAAGTTTGACAAAGTAGCAGCACAAACATTTTCAGAGGTGGCAACACGAAGCCAAGCCCAAACACTTTTAAAATTTGAAAAAGTAGCAGCATAAAATTTTTTAAATTTGAATTTGTGAAAGTAAGCCATGTGAACGCTTGGGCCGGAATAATGTTCGAGCTTTCAAGATTTATTCAGAATTTCAAAAATATTACTTGTTTCCATTTTTCACAAAAACACAAAAAAGTTTGGGAAATTAAAAAAATTGGTTTCAAATTTGTGTTCGTGTTTTTCTGATTTTTCTGAAATTCCAAATTATATTTTTTTTTCAAAAAATTTCATGTCCAAAATTTAGTCCGGATTTTTAAAAAATGTTTGTGTTTTGACATTCTGAGCAATTTTAAAAGACACAAACATTTTTATGAATTTTTTATTAATTTTTTAAACTGTGAATATTTGTATTTGTGAGGCAAATTTGGAAAGGTGAACATTTTCTGAAATTTTGAGCAAAGTTTTGAAAGCACATGCATTTTTTTAAACAGAAAAGATAAACAAAAAATAGGAAATGCAAAATGCAAAATACACAAAAAAAACTTTAAGAAGGAAAAAAAGTTGGAAAAATACCTGTTCGGTAGAGTAAACCGGTCAAAAAGAAAATCACGTTTGAAATTGCAAAAAAAAAAAGAATCTGTCGCAACTTATGTACATATAGTCCCGGATGCCTATTTAAACACCAATTTGCATGTAGTAGAGTGGCTAGGAGGTCGTTTGCTCTTGTGGTCCTTGGTTCTAACCGTCGTAGGCACTTCGGTTTTCAGAGGTCCTTGATTCAAACCGTCACAGGCACTTCAGTTTTCGGAGTTTTCGCATCCCATTTTGTTAGGTCATCTTAGAAAGTCCCTAATCTCTCAATACCGGTGTATTACGCATATTAGGAAAACCAAATAATGCCAAATCGCATAGGCAAGCTGCATTAATTCTCACCTTGTTTCTTGACATGAATAGGGCAATCAACCAATAAGAGATGTGGAGCATGTATGCTTTCAATGACTTGAGACTACCTAGCACGGCATGCAGTGGACAGTTCATTGCATGCAATGCTATTAATTACCAATTAAACATTAGGTTCTCTCCTTTTCTCCTCCGTCCTGTTCGCAATGCACAACCTAATATGACTAATGCACCGCTACGGAGGGAGTACATTGTATACACCCAGCATACATATGAAAAGTGGGTACAATTTGTTAAAAGTCCATATTACCCTTTATACGTTTAGCGAGGGGGGTTATACAGAAGTGGGACTCATCAACTAATTTCCGAAACATCGCACCGGGGTATTCTCTAGTATTTTTTTTGATCTTATATCCCAATGATGGGCATTATTAACACATAAGCTACAGATTGGTCCTAATAATATTCTTCAAATATAAGGGAAATGAGAACTAAAGCCTGAAGATATATACCTGCCAGCTTGCGGGCCTTGATAAATTAATTATGAAGTTCATAGACTCGCCTTTTTTCCTGAAGAAATCCTCTTTGTGCTCATGGCGCATAGCTAGATAAAAATCACAATACATTAATTATAATAAAGTATTTTAGAATTGAGTACAAGCTAACAGAGCAAGAAATTTAGCTAGCTAGAAGTATAAACCAAAGGATGACATACCATGTCCTTAAATGGGTTACATTCGATGGCGGTGACCTCCTTGTGTATTAAAATTCTCATGGTTTGACGAGACTAGTGAACTGTAGTCTCCTTATTGTTAGCCATTAAGAAGTAAAGAACCTGCAGCAAGGTTGCTTGTCAAGTCAGTCAAGCAAAATCTCATAGGTGTGAGAGTCTGCTCGTCTTACTGCATGAGAATGAGCTAGAGAAGAATCATGCTCGAATTGATAACCACAGCGAAACGAAACGGAAGAGGTTTGAAAATTATTGCATACATGCTTGCTAATGACTTTGGATTTAATCTTCAAACCACGGTTTCTTCCTTATCCCTTTGAATCCCAACAGTCTGTAAGTCTCGTTTGCTTGGTCAATGGTGCGCTGTAGTAGACTGCTGTCTAGCTAGCTACTACTCCTGTTCTCTCCAACAAAATTAAGAACATTAGAGATCCAACAAAATTAACCACTTTAGGGATCGCAAATAACGAGAGAGCAAATACAGATGGAAAGGTGCTGACAGGCAATTGTAGTAGAGTGCTGTCTAGGTACTACTACCTTTTTTTTATTTGCTATGCGTGGCATGGTTTTGCTTGCTAATAACGAGAGAGAAATACATAACTTTTGTTTTGAACTGTGAGCCTGCGTGGCATGGTTTTGCTTGCTAATAACGAGAGCGAAAATACATAACTTTTGTTTTGAACTGTGAGCCTGCGTGGCGTGGTTTTGCTTCAATGAAAATGGAGCTAGCAGCCATTCCCTGTTAATCTACAAAAATTGACTTGAGCTGTGTAGCTTTGCGTTTGGATAATCTCGGTTTGTAGATAGAAGCTTGCAGTTTTCATAACTGAGCGCTTCCAGGGACTAAATTACCTTGCACCTTGTCGCTTAGCAGCTTTCACACATATTCATGAGAGAAAATGGTAACTAAGTTCATGCATACAGGCAGAAGAAGAACTGAAGAACCAATAGGACATGGTATGTACTGCAAACTTCCCAGATTGATGTGTGCATATTAATTCAGGAGAAAGAGCGACACATGTTCATACCTGCCACTGCCAATTTACCGATTACTCAGCTGCTTTGGTAGGAGTATTTGTCGACTGTCATTTTGGCAATTCTAATATGATGAATCATTCAAAGGATCAGAAAGAGATATGTTGAACACAAAGTTTCAGGACAGCTATCGATGCGTATGTACGTGCGTACCTGCTGTTGACGCGAGGATCAGATCGCAAAGCTATTGCAGTCCTTGTGGGGTTATGAGAGAAACTTTGCAATCCTTCTAGAGTTGTGGGGTTATGATAGTTATCTGAGCGACTAACTGAGGTTCATCTGTTAGTTCGGACCAACATGGCGTAGGAGCTGGCAAGTTGGCATTAAAGAAGAGAGACTTGAATGGTGCCCGAGTCAAGCACGGCAACGGCAATGTGAAGCATCTTCAGTACAAACAATTACTAGCATATTTGTTAACCTTTCAAACTATTGTTAAGACATTTTTTTCGAAAAGTAGGATGACCCCAAGTCTCTGCATCTAGAAGATGCATGCAGCCATTTTATTAATTATTCATAAGACCTTACAAAGTAGTACTGTACATCGATATGTCTGATCCGCCATTTTGACAACATTTGTCGCTACTCCTATCCATTTGATGAAGGGATGCAGAAATGCTGAATTGAATGCTAAGACCTATCACTTAAGCCTTACATCTAAAGTCAGAGGCCCCAACCAAGCCAGATACCTGGTTATCCTTGATAACTGATGTTTCGGTGCTGGCATACATTTGAAACGGAGGACCTGACCAAGGCACCAGATCGATATGGTTTAAATATTTCATACATCACCGAAGACAGCAAGCTTAAGCTGATTAGATTAGATGCGGGAATGGTGCTCGTGCGGGAGGTGACATTTCAACAAACAATGTCTTCAACCTGCTGAACTCGGCCCAAGCGACATGATTTAGTGTGATTGGCCTGATGATTCACTAGTAGAAAAAGGGTCAAATGTGAAGCACATTAGTGCCGGTTTGAATTTGAGCCGGCACTAATGTGTCCATTAGTGTCGATTCCAACGGCTAGCCGGACCGCTCTCATTAGTACCGGTTCGTGGAAAACCTTTAGCACCGGTTCGTGCCACGAACCGGTACTAAAGAGAGTGGTGGCAGGATGTTGTCAGTCTGGGCCCCTCCAGCACCTTTAGTACCGGTACTAAAGGTCGTCCTACATAAACCCTTCGTCCACCCGGGCTCGCTCTGTTCTTCCCCTTTCCCCTCTCCTCTCTGTTCTTTCCCTCTTCCTCTCGAGCTCATCACACATTTTGCCCAAAATTTGTCAAGATTTGAAGGCCCCATCCATTCAAATGATCACAAAGGTTAGCAACTTTGTCCTTTCATCTCTCATTGCTAGATTAGCTCTTGCAATGCTTTATATAGTGATTAATTTGTGAGTTTAGTAATTTGGGAGGAATTATATGTGCTAGTATTTAATTTATATGCAATTTGAGGTCAAAAATAACACTTAGTTTGCATATGTAGGTGTGGTTTACTTAGTGCCTTCTAAATCTCCGTCGTAACCACCGTCGATCGCCGGCACCGTCCCGTCGCCGGCACCACCTTGTGGTGTGCCTCTTGTTCATGAATTTTTTATATAAAAAATTGATGTGTATGTGATTTGGATATATAGTTACTCGTATAATTATCTTACCCGTACGTTGTTTGTTATACATAGTGCCATGGTTTTGATATCCGTCCCCGTCGGCCCTCGTCCTTGTTATGATTCGGATGTGGTATATTCTCTTTTAAAACTATTTGTTGCATTTCGTGTTTATGACAAATTATGCCCATCAAGTTGACATATATATTTTTATCTAGGAGGCATGTGAACCGGAAATTCCAACCGACCCTATTGTCGAGAGGTTAAATTTAGTTGAAAGAGAAAACGAGTATTTGAAAGAAAAATTGAAAAGAATTCAGGGGGAGAAGATGGAATTGGAGTTGCACGTTGCCGATGTCGTCGATGATCATAAGATCAAGATGGAGAAAATGCGCTTGAAGATTAGAAAGATTATAAAATATGCCATTGATAGTGAGGCTTGGTATCATTATGCTGTTGGATCAATTGTTACCTTAGTTGCGATCTTGATCGCATTTGTTGTTGCATTTAAATGCTTTAGCTAGAGAGTTATTTGTTTGTTGCATTTAAGTGTTGTATGAACTTTATATATGTATGGACTTTATGTATGAACTTGTATTAATTTGGTCTTTTCGGTGTTTTGTAATGAAGATGAGCCGACAATTGATGTACGATGACTGATACTCTCCCGAATTCATTAATGGCGTGCATACTTTTCTGCTTGCGGCTGAGGCAAACAAGCGAGCGGATGGTTTTATGCCTTGTCCATGTGTTCGGCTATAAGAATGATCACAATTACTCTAAGTCAAGAACCATTCACGTCCACCTGTTTGAGTCCGGTTTCATGCCCCACTATAATGTTTGGACCAAGCACGAAGAAAGAGGGGTTATGATGGAAGACAATGAAGAAGAAGAGGACGACGGCAGCTATCCT
Organism: Triticum aestivum; assembly: GCF_018294505.1. NCBI lineage: Eukaryota > Viridiplantae > Streptophyta > Magnoliopsida > Poales > Poaceae > Triticum > Triticum aestivum. The sequence goes on from NC_057796.1 coordinate 8,605,850, forward strand.
GGCCATGGGTTTCCTGAATACGATGATACAACAATGGAAGAAGAAGCTGAGCTGGCAATGCGGGAAGAAGCTGAAGAAGAGGCATCAGATGAGCCCGCTGATGATCTAGGTCGGGCCATTGCCGATGCAAAGAGAAACTGCGCAAGTGATTTGGAGAAAAAGAAGTTGCAGCGCATGTTAGAGGATGACAAGAAATTGTTGTACTCGGATTGCGAAGCTGACAAGAAAAAGTTGGGCACCACACTGAAATTGCTGCAATGGAAGGCAGAGAATTGTGTATCTGACAAGGGATTTGGAAAGTTGCTGGTAATGATAAAGAATATGCTTCCAAAGGACAACGAATTGCCTGAGAGTACGTACGAAGCAAAGAAGTCTGTCTGCCCTCTAGGGTTAGAGGTGCAGAAGATACATGCATGCCCTAATGACTGCATCCTCTACCGCGGTGAGTACGAGGACTTGAACGCTTGCCCGATATGCGGTGCATTGCGCTATAAGATCAGCCGCGATGACCCTGGTGATGTCGAGGGCGAGCGCCCCAGGAAGAAGATTCCTGCCAAGGTGATGTGGTATGCTCCTATAATACCACGGTTGAACGTTTGTTCCAAAATAAAGAGCATGCCAAGGCAATGCGATGGCATAGAGAAGACAGTAAGAAAGACGGAAAGTTGAGAGTACCCGCTGACGGGTCGCAGTGGAGAAAAATCGAGAGAAAGTACAGGAAGGAGTTTGCAGGTGACGCAAGGAACGTATGGTTTGGTCTAAGCGCAGATGACATCAATCCTTTTGGGGAGCAGAGCAGCAACCATAGCACCTGGCCTGTGACTCTATGTTTGTATAACCTTGCTCCTTGGTTGTGCATGAAGCGGACGTTCATTATGATGCAAGTTCTCATCCAAGGCCCTAAGCAACCCAACAACGACATTGATGTGTACCTAAGGCCATTAGTTGAAGAACTCTTATAGCTGTGGAATGGAACAGGTGTACGTGCGTGGGATGAGCACGCACATGAAGAATTTGACCTAAAGGCGTTGCTGTTCGTGACCATCAATGATTGGCCTGCTCTCAGTAACCTTTCAGGACAGACAAACAAGGGATACAACGCATGCACGCACTGTTTTGATGATACCGACAGTATATATTTGGATAATTGTAGGAAGAATGTGTACCTGGGACATCGTCGATTTCTTCCGAGCAGGCATCCCGTAAGAAAGAAAGGCAAACATTTAAAAGGTGAGGCGGATCACCGGACGAAGCCTCGCCACCGTACTGGTGCTGATGTACATGATATGGTCAAGGATTTGAAGGTAGTCTTTGGAAAGGGTCCTGGCGGACAACCTGTTCCGAATGACGCTGACGGACGTGCACCCATGTGGAAGAAGAAATCTATTTTGGGACTTGCCCTATTGGAAAGACCTAGAGGTCCGCTCCGCAATCGACGTGATGCACGTGACGAAGAATCTTTGTGTGACCCTGCTTGGCTTCTTGGGCGTGTATGGGAAGACAAAAGATACACCTGAGGCACGGGAGGACCAGCAACGTATGCACGGAAAAGACGACATATATCAGGGTCATGCCAGCTACGCTCTTACCAAAGAAGAGAAGGAAATCTTCTTTGAATGCCTGCTCAGTATTAATCTACCTTCTGGCTTCTCGTCGAATATAAAGGGAATAATAAATATGGCAGAGAAAAATTTCCAGAACCTAAAGTCTCATCACTGCCACTTGATTATGACGCAATTGCTTCCGGTTGCATTTAGGGGGCTTCTACCAGAAAACGTTCGATTAGCCATTGTGAAGCTATGTGCAATCCTCAATGCAATCTCTCAGAAGGTAATCGATTCAGAAATCATACCAAGGTTAGAGAATGATTTGGTGCAATGTCTTGCCAGTTTCGAGTTGGTGTTCCCACCATCCTTCTTCAACATCATGACGCACGTCCTAGTTCACCTATGTGAAGAGATTAACGTTCTTGGTCCTGTATTTCTACACAATATGTTCCCCTTTGAGAGGTTCATGGGAGTCTTAAAGAAATATGTTCATAACTGTGCTAGGCCAGAAGGAAGCATCTCCAAGGGCCGCCAAAATGAGGAGATCATTGAGTTTTGTATTGACTTTATTCCTGACCTTAAGCCGATTGTTGTTCCGGAATCGCGGCATAAGGGCAGACTGGATGGAAAAGGCACGCTAGGAGGGAATCAAATAATATGTATGGACGGACATTCTCTCACTGAAGCACACTACACAGTTCTATAGAATTCCGCCTTGGTGGCTCCGTATATGGACGAACACAAGAATTTTCTACGCTCCTAACACCCGGAGCGGTCTGATGACTGGATTACACGTGAACAAACGAGGAGTTTCGCCGGCTGGTTGCAGACACGTACCATGCATGACGCCTCTATTGAAGATGACATGTACTCGTTGTCCCAGTTACCATCTTCGAATATAATGACTTTCAAAGGGTACGGGATAAATGGTAATACATTTTACACGATCGCCCAAGATAAGAAGAGCACCAACCAAAACAGTGGTGTCCGTTTTGATGCAGCAAACAAGACGGAAAAGGAAACATATTATGGTTACATAGAGGACATATGGGAACTTGACTATGGACGTGGTTTGAAGGTCCCTTTGTTTCGGTGCAAATGGGTCAATATGACACGAGGCGGGGTAACGGAAGACCCGCAGTACGGAACGACAACAGTGGATCTCAACAATCTTGCATATGCAGACAAATCATTCGTCCTAGCCAATGATGTGGCACATATTTTCTATGTGAAAGACATGTCTACCAAGACGAGAAAAAGAAAATATAAGGAAGCGAATGCATCATACGATGAGCCAAAGCGCCACATAGTTCTTTCTGGGAAGAGAAACATCGTGGGAGTGGATGACAAGACAGACATGTCAGAAGATTATGAAAAGTTTGATGCAATTGCTCCATTCACAGTGAATATTGACACGAGCATCCAGTTAAATGATGAAGATTTTCCATGTTTACGGTGCAAAGGGACACACGCGAAGAAAAAGTTTCACACCCAAAGATCTGGGATGTGATCGGCTTCACTATCATCACTTTTTTCTGTGTTTCACACCCAGGAGGGAATCTCTGTAATAGTTAGGGTAGTTATGTGTTTTGGCATTTGAAACGCGAAGAAATTTTATGTGCAAACAAATTCTTTCATGCATTTACTGATTTTTTCAGCTAAATGACCTTGAAATTGAAAAGCACTTCAAATGAACTCAGAAAAGGTTGAAAGTTGGCATGGTATCATCATTTCACCCACATATCAGGTGCAAAAAAGTAGAGAGGGTTTCGGCAAAAACTGAATGCACTTCGTGTACAAAATGGACAATCTCTTTCGAAGTATCAGGGTTTTGGACGAAAACTCATCTGTTACAAAGGCATTTCATTTTTTTAACTTATTATAAATCTAGACTTTTTGTGAGTTGAATATGCACCATTCAAAGCCACGTCATCAACTTTCAACCCTTTCTGACTTCATTTGTTATTTTTCATGCATTTACTGATTTTTTTAGCTATATGACCCTGAAATTGGAAAAGCACTACAAATGAACTCTGAAAAGGTTTAAAGTTGGCATGGTATCATCATTTCACCCACATAGCATGTGCTAAAAAGTAGAGAGGGTTACGGCAAAAACTGGATGCACTTCGTATACAAAATGGACAATCTCTTTCGAAGTATCAGGATTTTGGACGAAAACTCATCTATCACAAAGGCATTTCATTTTTTAATTTATTATAAATCTAGACTTTTTTTGAGTTCAATATGCACCATTCAAAGCCACGTCATCAACTTTCAACCCTTTCTGACTTCATTTGTTATTTTTCATGCATTTACTGATTTTTTTAGCTATATGACGCTGAAATTGAAAAGCACTACAAGTGAACTCTAAAAAGGTTGAAAGTTGGCATGGTATCATCATTTCACCCACATAGCATGTGCTAAAAAGTTGAGAGGGTTACGGCAAAAACTGGATGCACTTCATGTACAAAATGGACAATCTCTTTCGAGGTATCAGGGTTTCGAAAAAAAACTCATCTGTTACAAAGGCACTTCATTTTTAAAATAACCTAAGTATTACCGAATTGAATATAATGGTAAAACACACTAATATTAAAATATAAGAAAAAGAATCACTGAAAAATCTATTTTTAAAGTAAGTTATTCACAAACTAGTGATTCACACAAATTTCAAATAATTCAAATTTAAACTATTCAAATTTGAAAACTACTGGCACTAATAGAAAGTTTGTAATTTTTTGTACCTAAAGCAAAAATATTCACAAAGAAACTCTAAATACAGCAAAAAAACAACTCACAAATAAATAAAAGAAAATAAAAAAAGAAAATAAAAAGCCCGCCTACTGGGCAACAACGGCAAGCATACGACTAGAAATCCAACCTGAAGTTGGGACAGGATGCAGGCCCGAAAGGCCTAGTGGGCCCACAGGGCAGAGACACAGTTTAGGCCCAGAAGCCTGCTTTAGAGAGGAGCTCGAAGGAGCAGCCGCGGTTGGGTTTATAAACCAGTGCGGCTACCCTTCGCTCGGCGAGGTGGGACTAAACTTTGTGCACCGTGGGGTGGCAGCGCACCCCTTTAGTACCGGGTCGTGGCTCCAACCGGTACTAAAGGGGCGTCTTTAGTACCGGTTGGAGCCACCACCCGGTACTAAAGGGGTCGTTCCCGCCGCTTTTGGCCTGGCAAAAATTGACCTTTAGTACCGGTTGGTGGCTCCAACCGGTACTAAAGGTCACTCCCATATATACATCACTTACGAATTTTTCAGTTTTCTTCTCTTCTTCCTCTGCTTCAACCTCATCGCCGTCACCCGTCCCCGTCGCGAGCGGTCTCCGTCGCCGCGCCCGTCCCCGTCGCCGCCCGGGCCCGTCCCCATCGCCGCCCCATCGACGCCCCCCGTCGCCGACCCCGTCGCCTCGCATCGCCGGCCGTCGCCCCGCTGTAAGACCCGGTCCCCTCCCGCGCCATGACCGCCCTCACACACACAGTACACACACACACAGAAAGATTTTTCTTAATTATTTTCTGTTTTCTGTTTTTAGTTTTTTATACCTTTAGTTATATAAATGTTAGATTAATGTCAAATTGTTAGATGAATTAGATAGAAATGTTAGATATTAATGTCAAGTGTTAGATGAATTAGATAGAAATGTTAGATATTAATGTCAAATATTAGATGAATTAGCTAGATATTAATGTTAGATGAGTTAGTTTTTTTATACTTTTAGTTATAGATGAATTAGATATATTAGTGTTAGATGAATTAGTTTTTATACTTTTGTCAAATGTTACATGAATTAGCTATATATAATAATGTTAGATGAATTTGCATATAGTATTTGTTCTCGACGATGCCCGACCCGCATCCTCGCCGTCGACCCGTTCGCGACAACGTCCGGCAGACCCATGTCCGGGACTGGGCTCCGCCGGGCTGGCACTGGGAGGTGCTACCTGCAGGTGCGCGCCGCTTGGTGAGGAACCCGACCTCGGGTCCCGTCGTCGACCCTGATCTCGTTTGGTGGCGTTCGCGTGGGCCACATTCGGTCCAGAGGGAGCCGGCCCTGCCGGAGGTGGTGCGTCGCCGTGTCAGGGAGGAGGATGAGCACGTCCATCGCTACATGGCTGCTATGGACGTCAGGTTCCCCAATACCTGGCAGGTTCTTTCGCAGGCAGATGATCGGAGATATGATCCTGTGATGGTTCCTTCTCTTTGGGTGTCCACCACCCGCGCCCCAGGAACTGCGAGTGGCCTAGATTCTTCTGTAGTATTCGATCTTTATTAGCTACCTAGCTAGTGATGTATTCGAGATTATATATATTATTAGAGACGATGTATTCGAGATTATATATTATTCGAGACGATGTACTCGAGATTATATATTATTCGAGACGATGTATTCGAGATCATATATTATTCGAGACGATGCATATTATGTACTATATGATTCAGTTTTTCCTTATTGATTGCATCCATGCATTGTAATTTGAATACTAAATTGTTTTATATTTATTCTGGATTAGTTAAATAAAAGCTATGGCGGACAATACCGGCAGAGAGGGAGAAGAGGCCCTGTTCGAGATCATATGCAGCCCTCGCAGGCCAGATGATCTGAATGAAGCAGATGACGGCTCCCAATATCTGAATAATACCGGGGAGGGTGATGATAAGATATTCGATCTCGACGACCGAGTTGATGAAGTCATGAACTATGATTATGATTACGATTATGATGACGCAGACAATGTTGATCTTGAAATAACAAAGACTACTGGCGAGGTATATTTTTATAAGCAGGCATCTGGTGATCATCACATGTTTCTTTTTGATTTGAAGATATATTAACGAATCGATCTTTCTTCTTTCAGCCCTCCGGATCAAGCAAATCTGCTTCTACAGACAGCAGGACAAAGCGAGGCCCGGGCAAAAAGTTGAAGGAGGGTGTAAAGTACAACATCGATTCCATCAAAGCTAATGGCGAACCCCTCACGCCTAAGAACATTGCGAATAAGTTCGTTCGTCAGTGCGGAGTTCTTGTGAAGGACCAACTCCCGATCTCCATTGAAGAATGGAAAGAGCCAAAAATAAACGTCCAGATGTTACTTGGGTCGACGACAGAGCAAAAAACACGCTTTGGGAATCTCTGATGGAACATTTCACCCTACCAGATCATTTCACTGATGCAGATGTGCAGAAAGTCAAGGACGCTGCTCTTAGGAAGATGGCAATTGCATTCAATACCCACAAGAAAACTGTATGGGCCAACTACGTCGCTGCAGAAAGGAAGACTCCAGAATTCAGGGGAACACTGAAGAAGCAAAGAGAACACTGGCCCGCTTCCTTAAAATTCAAGGAATCAGAATTATCTAAGGAACGGTCGAGAAAAAACAAGGCCAATGCCGCAAAAAAGACGTAGTTCCATAGGCTGGGGCCAGGTGGCTACGCGGTGGCAATGCGTAAGTGGGATAAGTCTGAGGAAGAGATGCTGGATGTAGGGGTTAGTCCAGTTACTAGGAGCTGGCCCCCCAGGTGCAGAACTTGGTTCTATGCGCATGGGGGGGCGTTGGACCCGAAGACAGGCCTGGTTTCCAAGAAGGCAAGTCTAAAAGGAGCCGAAGAGAAGTTACTTAAAGCAATAGAAGAAGCTCGAACGGGGGTGTTCACGCCCAACAGAGAGAACGACGAGCTTACGCGCGCCATGAGAAATCCTGAACACCCGGGAAGAACACGAGGCAAGGGCGTTATTCCCTGGTATGAGGGCTTTTCGGACTGGAACATCGACTATAGGAGCCGTGCAAGAAGGTAGGAGGAGGAGAAGAAGAGGAAGATGGAGGAGGAGCCGAGGAAGCAGGAAGCAGAACGCCTTCAAGGCCTAGAATCAGCACACGCGGACTTGGCACTCAAATTCCAGCGGCAGGAGCAGCAGATCGACTCACTTAGCTAGGAAAGGGGGTCTCAGCAGCGGCAACAGCTACCGGATGATCCAGCATTGGATAGCACCGTCCCATCCATGCCGAGAAGCAGCATTGGTTCCGCCCCAGGGGACGCACTGCTGGATAGATGCCCTGTGGATGACATCATGGAGAACACTAACTGTGAGCTACACTTCAAAATAAAGAATATATCCATGAAGGTAGCGGATGCCGTTGCTTTTAGAAATCCCCCCGAAGCAACCTTCCATTGCAACCCGATTCCAGCGGGCTATGCTCGTTTCTTGGTTGATGAGGTGGTGGACCAATATTCGGGGCTAGAGCTTGACATTTCTGGAGGTGACGAGGAACACACACTGGGAGAGGCCATACATCGTATCATCCTATGAAGAAAGGATTGCATCATCTTTCGAAGGCCACCGACACCGCGTCGTCATCCGACTCCTCCTCGAAGTCCGCCACCGAGTCAGCAGACTCCCGTTCCGAAGGCAGCAAGGCAATATGTAGGAAAAATTATATATATATATATATATATATATATATACCGGTTGGTGTTACCAACCGGGTACTAAAGGGCTCCCCGCCCCCGGCGCTAGCTCGTGCCACGTGGTGGCCCTTTAGCGGCGGTTCATGCAGAACCGGTACTAAAGGAAGGGGACCTTTAGTCCCCACTCTTTAGTACCGGTTGCAGAACAGACACTAAAAGGCCTTACGAATCGGTGCTATAGCCCGGTTCTACACTAGTGTTTACTTCCTATTAGCTCTTGTGATTAATCCTCATGGCCGGGCTACACGAGTTTAGACTTGCATACATGGCGGCCTATTGTGGCCATCTATAGCTTAGCTGTGATAGCCGGTTACTTGGACCAACCCATCGTTGCTCGGACTTCTCCAAACAAATAATTGAGTGTGATTTTCTTAGTTTCGACTTTCGACGAAAGTGGTGCAGCTACCTGCCGGGCGGCAAGTTTGTGTTAAAGAAAGAAAGACTTGAGGGTACTTGAGTGGGTCAAGCACGGCAAATTGAAGCATATCCAGTGCAAACAATTGCGATCATACTTAGATGACATGTCTGTGTACCCCTTAAACTATTGATAACGCATGTCTTGAATTGATGGAGTAAACAATGCGTAATCATTGCCTCATAATTAACCCGCGTTACTGACACTTGGATGATGGCAGAAATTTGACAACTAGCCCAATAATTGAGTTCAAATTGTTAGTCTGATCTGAACAAACAAACATGGCGTAGGTAACGGCAGGTTGGTTTAATAAAATACAGTAAATAAAGAGAACACTTACTTGAACGAGTCAAGCTGTGAGGGATCCATGTGTTTGTACTTTGTACGCTGATGCAGAAATCGTCACATCCATGGATGGGAGCTTCGCAAGACGAAATCAAACATCTCGGAGATAGTGACTGATACTTTGCAATTCCCTAGGGCTATGCCATGTACGGGCAACTCATTTTACTTTCAACCTCTGTAAGCTGCTTGCTGAATTTACAGTTACCCCCTTTCTTAATTGACAAGCAGAGCTCCTCCTAGTCCCGTAAGAAAAAGAGAGAGATGGTAAGTAATGCTCTGCAAGAGATCTAGCTTAATAATTAGTGTGTAATGGCGGATACGAAAAAAATGTTCATCAAATTCAAATTTTGTTCATCAACATTAAAAGAATGGTTCAACGGGAACCGATCAACCATTGACTTTTCACGAAAAAAGCAATAATGAAAAAAATCTTGTGAAGTAAAAAAATCATTTTTTTCAAAAGTTCATGCAATGCAAAAAATAAAAATAAAAAAATCATAGACTGCCTCCTGAAGCCTGATATTGATTTGTGTGGATGAAAAATGAAGTCTTATCAACAGGCACAACATTTCCTGGTCAAAAAAATATGTACACCGTTTTCTTGATTTGTGTGGATGAAAAATGCAATCTTATCAATAGGCACAACATTTCCTGGTCAAAGAATATGTACACCGTTTTCCAGCATTGAACCTGAAACCTTATCACTTCAGCTCACTTATTGGCAATATGGAAAACGATGCCTGTGCTAATTTCCAAAGAACAGTACCCAAATTGCAGGATCAAACTTAGCTAGCATTGAATAATTCAACATTTGATTTTTTTTCGAAAAGGGGGATCTCCTCGGCCTCTGCATCAGAATGATGCATACGGCCATCTTATTAACGAAATAAAAGGTTCCAACAAGGTTCCAAAGTCTCCGACTGAAAAGAAATAAAAAGACAGCTCACACAGAGCTAAAGAGGCTGGGCACACAGACTAGCCAAGATAAGACGCCACAACCGGCTGGCTAAAGATAGATAGGTAAACTAATTGCCTATCCTATTAGATGACCGCCATCCAAACCGGTTGAAGATATCCCGAGCTACCATCTCCCAGCGGATAGATCCAGTAACCAAATGCTCCCTGGCCTCCATCGGAGTGAGTAGCGACCATGAACGGATCACGGCCGTGGCTCGGAAAATAACCTGCAAAAAGTGAATATGTGATATTCTGTTAAAGACCAAATCATTTCTGCAAGTCCAGATAGTCCACAACAAAGCGCAAACTCCAACACGAATATGTCTCGCTAATTCAGGCTCAATCCCGGTGAGCCATGTCCCAAATAACGTAGTGACAGAATTCGGTGGAGTAATATTAAAAGCAATGTGGACCGTCCGCCAAAGTACTCTGGCAAACGGGCAATCAAAAAAGAGATGTTTGATCGTCTCGTCCCGATCACAGAAGCTACACCTCGTAGGTCCTGTCCAATTACGCTTAATCAAGTTATCCTTGGTTAAAATAACCTGTTTATGGACAAACCACATAAACACTTTTATTTTCAAAGGAACTTTGACAGTCCAAACATGCTTGGAGGTAGGAATGGAGCTCGAATTAATTACATCAATATACATTGATTTCACCGTGAATACTCCAGACCTAGTCAGTTTCCAGCGTAATTCATCGGGTTGTTGAGAAAGATGGACATCCATTAGTCTCCGAACTAGACGGAGCCAATCTTCCCAACGATTGCCCACTAACGACCGTCTGAATTGAATATTAAGGGGGATGGATTGAAACACCGTAGCAACGAATACCTCACGTCGTTGAACAATGCGATATAAAGACGGATATTGAATGGCCAAGGGTGTCTCGCCAAGCCAAGTATCCTCCCAGAATCGTGTACTAGCACCGTTGCCAATAACAACCTTTGTCCTATTAAACATAGATTGTTTGACTTTCATCAGGCCTCTCCAGAAAGGCGAGTCAGTTGGCCTTACTGTGACCTGGGACAAGGATTTTGTCTGTAGGTACTTGCTGCGAAGGATTTGGGCCCACATAGCATCAGTCTCAAAAGAAAGCTTCCACAGCCACTTGCTAAGAAGGCATCTGTTCTTAACTTCAAGATTCTCAATACCAAGACCCCCTTGATCTTTCGGTCTACAGATTATATCCCATTTTGCAAGTCTGTACTTTCTTTTTAGCTCATCACCCTGCCAAAAGAAACGCGATCGATAAAAGTCCAGTCTTTTCCTAACACCAACTGGGACTTGAAAGAACGATAAGAGAAACATAGGCATACTCGTGAACTAATTGGGACCTGGCTCTGATACCAACTTGTGACGCCCCCGATTTGACCGTACACTAATCATGCACGCAAATGTGTACGATCACGATCAGGGACTCACGGGAAGATATCACAACACAACTCTACAACATAAAAAGTCATACAAGCATCATAATACAAGCCAGGGGCCTCGAGGGCTCGAATACAAGTGCTCGATCATAGACGAGTCAGCGGAAGCAACAATATCTGAGTACAGACATAAGTTAAACAAGTTGCCTTAAGAAGGCTAGCACAAAAGTAGCAACGATCGAAAAGGCAAGGCCTCCTGCCTGGGACCTCCTAACTACTCCTGGTCGTCGTCAGCGGCCTGCACGTAGTAGTAGGCACCTCCAGTGTCGTAGGTGTCGTCGTCGACGGTGGCGTCTGGCTCCTGAACCCCAGCATCTGGTTGCGACAATCCGGTATAGAAAGGGGAAAAGAGGGAGAAAAGCAACCGTGAGTACTCATCCAAAGTACTCGCAAGCAAGGAGCTACACTACATATGCATGGGTATATGTGTAAAGAGGCATATCAGTGGACTGAACTGCAGAATGCCGGAATAAGAGGGGGATAGCTAGTCCTGTCGAAGACTACGCTTCTGGACATCTCCATCTTGCAGCATGTAGAAGAGAGTAGATTGGAGTCCTCCAAGTAGCATCGCATAGCATAATCCTACCCGGCGATCCCCTCCTCGTCGCCCTGTTAGAGAGCGATCACCGGGTTGTATCTGGCTCTTGGAAGGGTGTATTTTATTCAGTATCCAGTTCTAGTTGTCATAAGCTCAAGGTACAACTCCGGGTCGTCCTTTTACCGAGGGACACGGCTATTCGAATAGATAAACTTCCCTGCAGGGGTGCACCACATAACCCAACACGCTCGATCCCATTTGGCCGGACACACTTTCCTGGGTCATGCCCGGCCTCGGAAGATCAACACGTCGCAGCCCCACCTAGGCTCGACCGAGAGGCCAGCACGCCGGTCTAAACCTATGCGCGCAGGGGTCTGGGCCCATCGCCCTATGCACACCTGCACGTTGCGTACGCGGCCGGAAGCAGACCTAGCCTAGTGGCGTTCCAGTCCAATCCGGCGCGCGCCACTCAGTTGCTGACGTCAAAAGAGCTTCGGCTGATACCACGACGTCGGGATACCCATAACTACTCCCACGTAGATGGTTAGTGCGTATAGACCAAATGGCCAGACTCAGATCAAATACCAAGATCTCATTAAGCGTGTTAAGTATCCGCGAACGCCAACCAGGGCCAGGCCCACCTCTCACCTAGGCGGTCTCAACCTGCCCTGTCGCTCCGCCACAAAGATCCACTTGCGGGTACTCCTACGAGCCGACCCGACTTTAGTCATCACATGT